>NW_007847947.1:0-676 GCF_000696425.1 Galeopterus variegatus
AGAAATTCTAAATAGATCTATAACAAGTAAAGAGACTGAATTAGTAACATAAAGCTTTTTAAACAAAAAAGCTCAGGACCAGATAGCTTCAATAGTAAATTCTACAAAACATTTATAAAAGAAATATTAACTTTAATGGGTACAAGACTTCGATTTGGGAAGATGAAAAAAGTTCTGGAGATGGATGGTGGTGATGGTTGCACAACAGTATGAATGTACTTAGTGCCACTGGAATGTACACTTGAAATCATTAAAATGGCAAATTTTATGTTATATATATTTTGCCACAATAAAAAAGCTTAAAAAGTACAAAATTTCATAAACTTTTCTAAAAAATAGAAGAAGGATCATTTATCATCTCATTCTATACTGCCAGCATTATCCGAAACCAGACAAAGATATCACAAAAAAAGAAAATTACAGACCAACATTTCTTGTGAATATTGAGGCAAAAATCCCCAACGAAATACTAGCAAATTGAATCTAGCAGTACATAAAAAGGATTATACATCATGACCAGGTGAAATTTATCCAAGGAATGCAAGATTAACTTAACTTCCCCAAATTTATTGATGTGATATGCCACATCAATAGATTAGAGGGCAAACCCCACAGGATCATAGAAAGCATTTGACAAAATTCAACACCCCTTTATGTTAAAAACACTCAACAAACT
>NW_007847948.1:0-676 GCF_000696425.1 Galeopterus variegatus
CATACCCACTATCTGCCTTCTTAACTTTCTCTGACCACAAGCTGGCAAGAGCTATTAGGGATGCTGATAGCGTGGCAGTACATAGGGGATTCTAGTATTCTAGAAGTTTAAGACAGCATATCTCTGTAAAGGAAACATGTGTATTATCTGATCCTGGGAGAAACTGAGATCATTCAAGGACCCCGTTTTCTTTTGGTTTGGTGCCTCCACCCTGGGGAAAGCCAAGTAAATAGCTAGAATTAGTTGCCAAAGAATCACCTCATACCACCAAGAAAGACAAGGAAAAGCACTTTAGTTTATGCAAAAGCAACAAGAAATGTTACAGAGTATTAGCTGTAACAAAGGCAAGATGAGTTGAAATGATATCATTAATTTATATCTTCAATAAATACTTATTGAACAACTACTATGCTCAAGGCATTATGCTAGATTCACTAAAATTCCCGTGGCCCCTGCCTCCAAAGACTTTGGTATAATCGGGAAATAGCCCGCAATACACAACAAAACAAAAAGTAACCCAAGAAATAGTTCTATCCAGGCACACGTTCAGATTCAAGTTCTCTAAACCAAAACAAGTTAGACCAGGGCCTAGAGGTAGAAATGTGCATTTTGTCATTATGAATCAGTCTCTTTGTATGTGACTTTCTAAAGTTTAGTGTGTCATTTTCAAGTGGCA
>NW_007847949.1:0-676 GCF_000696425.1 Galeopterus variegatus
TCCTTTGTCCATTTTTTAATTGGGTTTTTTGTTTTCATCTGTTTAGTTGTTTGGGTTCTTTGTATATTCTTGATGTTTATCCTTTGTTAGATGCATAGTTTGCAAACATTTTCTCCTATTCTATAGGTTGTCATTTTGCTCTGTTGTTTCTTTTGCTATGCAGAAGCTTTTTAGTTTTATATAACCTCACTTTTTTTATTTTTTCTTTTCTTGCCTGTGCTTTGGGGGTCATATTCATAAAGTCTTTGCCCAGTCTTACTTTCTGAAGTGTTTCCCCTATGTTTTCTTTTAGGAGTTTTATAGTTTCAGGTCTTATATATATGTCCTTAATCCATTTTGAATTGATTTTGGTATATGGTAAAAGGTAAAGTCTAGTTTCATTCTTCTACATATGGATGTCTAGTTTTCCCAGCACCATTTATTGTGGAGGCTTCCTTTCCCCGATGTATGTTCTTGTTGCCTTTGTTAAAGATCAGTTGGCTGTAGGGACATGGGTTGATTTCTGGGTTCTCTAATTTTTTGCATTGATCTGAGTGTCTGTTTTTATGCCAGTACCATGCTATTTAGGTTACTATAGCTTGCTTTGTAGTATATTTTGACCTGGGATGAGAAGCAAGGCTTTATTAAGCATTCTTGTACATTTCTCCTGGTGCAATGTGCAAGAATTTTCCAATGG
>NW_007847950.1:0-676 GCF_000696425.1 Galeopterus variegatus
AATAAGTGTGTGTGTGCGCACGTGTGCAGGGTGCTGGGAAAAGAGGATGTGAAACATGTGCCCTGTTACCCTGTACGATTTTTTACTGCTCAATTTAAGCTTTTGCTCTTTAAACTAGAACTATGTTCAGAGAATGAATTTAGAAAACTTTATGAATATCACCACCTTGAAGATGCCAGACTGCTCTCAATGGAAAGCTTACCACCTGCTTTGATCTGAAATGGTTTTGAGCAGAGGACAGAGAACAAGTGGTTTGGGCTGAGTTTGAGTGCATTTGCTGCATCACACTGGAGTGAGGGCAGTGCCTCTGTTTTCTCCCCTACCCACCTTCCTATCCCTATGGGTAAGCCTGATGTCTAAACCCCAGAGTGGACTATGCTCTGGCACCGTGTGGGGTTATGTGGGCCTCCCTTGCTCGACACCCTCTGCAAGGGCATGTGGGGTGACCATTTGCTGTATTAAAGGGCATTGATGATCTCTGCTCCTCGGAGTGGCATACTAGTTATACCACACTAGTTATGCACAATTATCTAGCAAAGGCCCTGAAGCTGTTGTTTCCCACTGACCTTGCTCTTGCTGTGGTTCCAGGACAGCAGAACAAGGTCCCTGGTAGGAGGTAAAACTTTTATTTTTTGTGTCCAGAGAACATTGTGCTAACCACTATTAATTGTGACTT
>NW_007847951.1:0-676 GCF_000696425.1 Galeopterus variegatus
ATTATCTGTCCCAAGAGTCAGCTTCTACCTCTGAATACCTAAAACTTGTCCCTAGATAGCAGCCTTAGAATTCGAGCCTCGTGCTTATCTCTTTCTTCTGAAGGACCATGTTTGAAATATCAAATCTTTGTTTGTTCTTCTGAACAAAAAACCCAGCCCATTAACCATCCTTAATGATATGGAGGAGTCTTTAATGCATGATTAACAGAGTCACAAGATTTATCAGGCTTTCTATGAGGTATTTAAATGGTCATCAGAAATCTTTTCTCATGACAGTCCTCAACAGGTACCATGCTGTATGGGAGGGCCGAGGTTCATTACATGGCTCCTAATCAATCCGACGGCAATCAGGATGTACAGACAATGACAGTAATGCTCTGCTGAGGCCATCGCTCCCCCTCACACATCCAGTGACTTGAAGACACAGAGCTGCCAAGGGGAAAACCTCCCAGATGATGCCTGCGGAGACAGCGCTTAATGTGGCCTGTGCCTGTGAGATGCTGCAACCTCTGCAGTTGATGAGGCTTAACAAAAGTTGTTAACTCATCTGCAGCATATGCTGAGAAGTGCATTTTTCATATTCATCCCAAAGATCCCCTTTGTCACACCCCCACATCATATTGAATGCAATTGCACACAGGAAAGTGGGCATCGTAAGCTGTAAAAAAGTATTTTG
>NW_007847952.1:0-676 GCF_000696425.1 Galeopterus variegatus
ATTGGTCTGTTCAGATTTTCTATGTCTTCATGGCTCAGTTTTGGGAACTTGTGTGTGTCCAAAAAATTATCCATTTCCTCCAGATTTTCAAATTTGTTGGCGTATAGTTGTTTACAGTAGTCTCGAATGATTCCTTGTATTTCAGATGAATCAGTTGTAATATCACCTTTTTCATTTCCAATTTTTGTTATTTGAATCTTCTCTCTTCTTTTTTTATGTTAGCCATGCTAATGGTTTGTCAATTTTATTTATCTTTTCAAAAATCCAACTTTTTGATTTATTGATCTTTTGTATTGTTTTTTGGATTTCAATTTCATTAAGTTCTGCTCTGATCTTAGTGATTTCTTTCCGTCTGCTAACTTTAGGTTTGGATTGTTCTTGTTTTTCTAGTTCTTTAAGGTGAAGTATTAGGTTGTTCACTTACCATCTTTCCATTCTTCTGAGGTGAGCACTTAATGCATTAAATTTCCCCCTTAATACTGCTTTTGCAGTATCCCACAGGTTTTGGTATGATGTATCATTATTTTCATTAATTTCAATAATTTTTTTGATTTCCTGCTTGATTTCTTCTTGGACCCATATGTCATTAAGTAGAGTGCTCTTTAATTTCCATGTGTTTGTATAGTTTCCAGAATTTCGTTTATTATTGATTTCTAGTTTTAATCCATTGTGGTCT
>NW_007847953.1:0-676 GCF_000696425.1 Galeopterus variegatus
TTTAATGTCCTGGTTTCTATTTATTGGCTTCCATGATGTTTGATAAGTGTATTCTTCCTCACGATCCCAGAAAGGAAGCTGCTGAGGCAAGAGTAATCCAATAATCTAGGCTGAGCATCTACAGAAAATCTGTGAATATGGGGAGAGAGGTCACACTCATAATAAAAGTGGGAGGGACATCGCTCAATTGAGAAAGGTGGAGCAATTCACAAGGTGCACCTAAGACAAACCCAAACTACTATCCCTTTCCTTCAGTTTGGTGCTATAGACTGGTTATCTACCCCCGCCCCCCAACACTGATCCCACTGAATTTTAAGTCCCTACTATAACTGTTGAGGCTGGAAATCCTATTATGGTAATTGAAAGGTGGGGCCTTGAAGAGGTGATTAGATTGAAGGACTGTGCAGTAGTGAATGGATTAATAATGGTGGTAAGGGGTGTGGTTCTGAGGGCTCTAAAATAAGAATGCATGTGGAACTATCTCTCTGTTCTGCCATTTTCTGCCATATGAGATCCCTGCATTGCTGTAAAGCCACCGCCAAAGAAGATCCTTACCAGATGTACTCTGGACTTTGGACTTAGCCTCTGAATTAATAAGCAATAAATTTTGTTTCTTTACAAATCACCCAGTTTAAGGTATTTTGTTATTTTGAATTCTGTTAGCAACGGAAACAGA
>NW_007847954.1:0-676 GCF_000696425.1 Galeopterus variegatus
ACATAGCTGGTGATACTCTCCATACCTGTGGGTTCTGCATGCCTGGATTCAACCAAACTTACATCAAAAATATTCAGAAAAAAAAATTTCATAGAATTCCAAAAAGCAAAACTTGAATTTGCCCTGCACCAAGTTCTATGTTGAATCCACATGCATAAATGGATGTGTAGGCATTACATTAGGTATTATAAGTAATCTAGAGATGATTTAAAGTATAAGGGAGGATATGTGTAGGTTACATACAAATATTACAGCTATTTTATTTCAGGGACTTGAGCACTTATGGGTTTTGGTATCAACAGGAGGTCGTGAAAGTAATCTCCATGGATACAAAGGGATGATTGTATGATTCTTAAATAAATGAATGAATGACTAAATGAAAAGCATGAGAGAAAGCTGGACTGCTTTTTGACTCCATTTAGTAAGGAAAATTGAGTTCTTTTAGGTTCAATAAAATAGACACCCAGATCACTGCCCCCACTCCTGCCACCATCATGTTTCAGACCTATTGCTGGGCTAGAACTTTTATGTTTTCAGGGAGTGATTTGTAATGTGATGTTATAGCTCTCCCCTGAAGTGGGAAATCCATGTATCAGAAAAGCTCATTTTCTCGTCGCACAACTGTGAACGTTCAGCATGAGAGACCAAAGAAAGACTTAAACCCCAGATAACTGGC
>NW_007847955.1:0-676 GCF_000696425.1 Galeopterus variegatus
GACCCTGCAGGCAAGGGTCTTCTCTGTATGCCTTTTATTTTTTATGCCATATTCCCAGTGCTTAAAACAGTGCTTGGCACACAGTAGGTGCTCAGGAAATATTTGCTCAAGGGATGACCTTGAGCAAAGACCACTCTGTGCTTTATTCAGTGTCTATTCAGCATGATATCTAATATGATGAGAGCTATTTTTCCGCAGAACCATCCAACAAATCCTTGGGGGGGGCGGGGCTCAGAATGGGGGTGGGTATCTGTTCTGTTTGATGTAGTTAGGGTGGTCTTCCCAGGAGTCAGAATCAGACTGCCTCTCACAGCGGGAGCAGGAGATCTTTAGGTTGCCTGAGTAAAGTGGGAGGGAATGAGGAGGCTGAGAGGGGCGAAACTAGGGCTGGCAGGAAGGGCGTTCCAGTCAGGACACCCAGGCTGCAGGGCTGCAAAGGTGAGGAATTGCACGGGAGGGTTTAAAGAGAGAATGTTTCCATTTTTAAAAAAATCTGGTTAATTTCCAAATGCATGGCAGGGGCTGTGGTATTATTTCATTTTGTGTGTGGGGGGAAGGTCTGTTTATGAGGGCATGATTACTCTTCTACTTGTTTTATAAGTGGGTTTTAATACGTATCAAGCAAGAAAAAGAATGTGTTATTAAGTCAGAGTCCCACGGAGATACTGTGGAAAGC
>NW_007847956.1:0-676 GCF_000696425.1 Galeopterus variegatus
TAGAGCAGACCATCAAAGAAGACAACATTCTGAATCATTTGTTTTAAGGGGGAAAATAATCGTACATACCCAATGTCTTAAGAAAACATAGTAAGAACAAACATTCATTTATCCATGTAGTTAACAAATGCTCACTGAGTACCCAATCTGACCAAGGCATGTGGTAAATATCCTGTCCAAAATAGAAAAGATTGTATTATGCTTCATAGCCAGTATATAAGAAGGCAGCTAAGCATTTTTGAAAATTGGTATAAAAAATGACTGAGCCTCGACCGGCCGCTCACTGGCTGAGCAAGATGCGGGAGCAACACCGAGGGTTGTGATACCGTAGCCGGTCCCGGTCCGGTACGGTGGCGACACTCAGGGTTGCGATCCATTGCCGGTCATGAAAAAGACAAAAAGGAGAAAAAAAAAATGACTGAGCCTCAATAATCTGAAATTTGACTTGTACAGAAGACATCAAGTACAATTGCATATCTATCTTGCATGGTTTAATATTGTAACAGACATTTTCTAAACATTTTACCATTCTACATTAATGATGAACATGCCTACCCTCACCCTTCACGCTTTCAGTGGCAGAGCACATCTATCTACTTTCCTCTGGTGTGATCGGATATTATTTCCATAGCATATTTTAATTGAGATATGATTCAAATATCATGAAATTCATCCT
>NW_007847957.1:0-676 GCF_000696425.1 Galeopterus variegatus
TGGCAAAACTCAAAGACAAAGAGAGAATCTTAAAAGCTGCAAGAGAGAAGCATCAAATTGCATATAAGGGAGCCCTAGTCAGGCTAACATCAGACTTTTCATCACAAACCCTAAAAGCCAGAAAGGAATGGGATGATATACAAAATACTAAAAGACAGAGATTGTCAGCCAAGAATACTTTACCCTGGAAGGCTATCCTTCCGAAATGAAGGGCAAATAGTATATTTCTCAGACAAACAAAAACTGCGGGAGTTCACCACCACATGACCACCCTTACAAGAAATTCTCATGGGAGTACTAGGTTTGGTTCCTGAAAAATAACTACCACTGCCATAAAAGCCCAAGAAAAATCTAAACCCACTAGTATAATAAAAATGACATTCATGAGGAGAAAACAAACAAACAAAAAGGCTATCTACAACCTAAGGAACCAACAAACACAGAAAACAAACAGTAAATCAAAAAGCAAGGAACAAAAGACACCTAAGACAAAGAAACAACAATCAATAAAATGCTAGGAATAAATCAACACCTTTCAATAACAACTCTTAATGTAAAAGGCTTAAATTCCCCAATAAAAAGACACAGACTGGGTGACTGGATTAAAAAGGAGGGCCCAACTATATGCTGCCTTCAGGAGACCCACCTCACCTATAAAGACTCACATAGACTAAGA
>NW_007847958.1:0-676 GCF_000696425.1 Galeopterus variegatus
CTAATAGAAAAAGATGGCCAAAGACATTAGTGGAAAGTTCATAAAAGAATAAATACAGGTCGCCAACTAATACTTGAAAAAAATTCAATCTTGCTATATTCCAAAGAGGTGGAAAGTAGAATAAAACACTAGTTTTTTTTCATGCATTTATTTAAAAGAGGTAATACAAAATAAAAAATCTTAATAATAATTTTTTTAAAAACCTTAAACAGTTGAAATTTCCCTTCCATCCTTTCCACTATCCTAAATTTTCTTCCTCAGAAGCAACCCATGCTACAAGCTCTTGTATGCCTTTGTAGAAAGATTCCTTGCCTTTACAAGTAAACGTGTGTGTGTGCACATGTGTGTATGTGTGTTCATAATTAGCACCTTCTTATTCTTTTAGCTTTACATTCTGCCTTGGAGTTTATTTTATATTAGTGCATAGAAAACTGACATTTTAACTACTGCATTGAAATAGTAGCTGAAATTGTGGTTGCCTCCCAGTGTCCCTCCACGTTCCCACCTCCTTCATGTCACTACACTAAAGTTTGAGCGAGACCTGTGTCTTCAGGGATAAATATTGCCTCTGATCAACAGTGATTCTCTCATGCTGTGAAAATGACCCATGTGGGTCAAATCAAAATGAAGCCCAGGGCTTTTGATGAGTTAGAGAGTTGCTCCCTCTCTCCATGAG
>NW_007847959.1:0-676 GCF_000696425.1 Galeopterus variegatus
GCCGGACACGAAAAAAGACAAAAAAAAAAAAAAAGTCATTGTGATGTCATCCTTCCTGGAGGGAGAAAAACTTCCACCTTTCCAGCCAAAAAAGTGCAAACAAAAGGAGTGTGTCTGTGTGTGTGCATGTTTGTGTATAGACAGAGATGTATGTGTGTGTGCACACGCATGTTTAGATATGAATATATATGCGTACGTATGAATATCTGTACATAATTGTGCATAGATGGATATAAATATATATGCGTGTGGATAGATATGAATATATATGTATATATGTTTGTAGACAGATATGAATGGGTATATATAAATATATGTGTGTATATAAGCAGATATGAATATGTGTGTGCATATTTGTACACACGTAGATAGATATGTGTATAAATATGAATATATGTATATATGTTTATGTCAATAGATATGACGATATGCCCATATGTGTGTGCATGCATGCATATAGTAAATGATGATGCATATGTTTTACCTGGAATTTCCCCTCTCTTTAAAGAAAATTTTGTTGGAGTGAGCAGGACTGGAGCCATCTCAGGACCTAAAACCTCATGGGCTCTAGAAGGTTTGAAAGGACAGTTTTTTTCTTAGCACGCATTTCTGAGCTCCCTCTTTTCCTGTGGTTATTTGATATTTGAACCTTGGTTACAGGCAAGATGACAATATT
>NW_007847960.1:0-676 GCF_000696425.1 Galeopterus variegatus
TTTGTGGGCTTTCATATGTGACACAAATATCTTCACACTCTGTGCATTCCAAGAGGTCCATCCACATACCCTTTCTCCAGATTTCCTTATCACCAATCTTATTCTTTTGATCTTTCCTAGTCCCTGACCATCCAGTTAAAGTACTAGCAACTGCCTGTGATTACATGAAAATCTAGCTATCTCTTGGACCAAAGTGAACAACCAAATTTACCACTTGAAGTCATGTCCATCATCCTTCACCATTACCCTTTAGGGCTTCCTTTTATTGGGGCCGTGAGGTTGCAACCTTACACTTCTAGTTGGCACCAGCATATCACTAAGAACAGTCTGTAAACCTAACCCAGATTTCTTTCTCCTTGGTCAGCTGACCTTAAGGAATTCCCAGTGAGACATTAGGTGTGGATTGAGGGAGAGGAAGTCATGCAGCAGTAGTTCAAACAAGCCTGAGCCACCTGCTCATACAACTTACTCATCCCTTCCAGACATACTCAAGCCATTTGATGATGGTGTGCTACTAGGCGCACTCAACCTTATGACCTGGTGGATAAGACAGAAAGTTCAGGCCACATGGTCATTTAATGTCTCATGGTCAGGTTGAGTTCTCATTTTTTAATATTTTTTTTAATCCATTTATCCTTTAAACAAACCAGTCTGTGAGGCTCATGCTTCCTTTTGG
>NW_007847961.1:0-676 GCF_000696425.1 Galeopterus variegatus
CTCGAGGTTGAAGGCAGTGAAAGTTACAACAGCAACACCCAGGCTCTGAGCCTATCTCACACGACATGTGGGTTATTTCATTTATGTCTCACAACCACCAATTAAATGAATGCTGTAATTTTCCCATTTTACAAACAAGCACACTGAGGCCAGAGAGGCTGAGCCACTTGCCCACGGTCACACAGCTCAACCATGCACCATGCTGCCTTGTAACACATCTTTGAGCCCAATTAAATTTCTTTTTCCTTGATTCTCGTCCCCCAAGGGTGACTTTTTTTCTCCCTTGATTTGGGAACACAACACTTTGAGACCTGTTCCTAAGTGGGTGGTGCCTCAGGTACGAGAGCTGAGTGATTTTTGTCAGCATGGGATGAAAGCATTTTCTGCAACAAAAGACAGATGATGCCAGGGAAGGGAATGAAAGTGAGGTTTAATGTTCTGTCAAGTCAACCCATTATGTCATCTCTGTGGGACAACATGCATTTGAGCAGCCTGAACATAAATGCCTTTATGATTCTCTCCACATGTAATTCTTAGATGAAATTTTTACTCCCTCCAGATGAATGCTGTTGGGGTCTCTTTTCTGTTATCTTCATTTGTCTGTGTTTCCAGTGAACCCTTCCCTGTTTCTGGAGTAACAGATGCTTTCTTGGACGTGAGAGACGATTTCACCTGT
>NW_007847962.1:0-676 GCF_000696425.1 Galeopterus variegatus
TGCATAGTTTGCAAATATTTCCCCCCACTCTGTTGGTTATCTTTGCACTCTGTTAATTGTTTCTTTTGCTGTGCAGAAACATTTTAGTTTGATATAAACCCATTTGTTTATTTTTCCATTTTTTTCTTATGCTTGGGGGTCATGTTCATAAAGTTTTTGCTCAGACCTACTTAAAGAAATGTTTCCCCTATGTTTTCCTTTAGGAGTTTTATAGTTTCAAGTTTTATATTTAAGTCTTTAATTCATTTTGAGTTGATTTTGGTATATGGCGAGAGGTATGAGTCTAGTTTCATTCTTTATACATATGGACATATACATATGTATGTGTGTGTATATACATATGCACATTTATACATATGATTCATATATATGGATGTCCAGTTTTCCCAGAACCTTTTATTGAAGATAAACTTTCACCAATGTATGTTCTT
Organism: Galeopterus variegatus; assembly: GCF_000696425.1. Lineage (NCBI taxonomy): Eukaryota > Metazoa > Chordata > Mammalia > Dermoptera > Cynocephalidae > Galeopterus > Galeopterus variegatus. The sequence goes on from NW_007847962.1 coordinate 432, forward strand.
GGTGCCTTTGTCGAAGATCAGTTAACTGTAAATATGTGGGTTGATTTGTGGTTCTCTACTCTGTTCCATTGGTCTGACTGTTGTTTTTACACCAGTACCATGCTGGTTTGCTTACTGTAGCTTTGTAGTATGATTTGAAGTCAGAGAGTGTTACTTCCACCTCTAGCTTTACTTTTTTTGCTCAGGATTGCTTTGGCTATTTGGGGTTTTTTGTTGTTCCATATGAATGTTAGGATTGTTTTTTT
>NW_007847963.1:0-676 GCF_000696425.1 Galeopterus variegatus
AACAATCAGTGCTAATGTGTTGCTAATATATGCATTAGGCTTTAAGGAAGGCAGAACTGCCTTATTCTCTGTGTATCTCAGTGTGTGTGTGTGTACATGTACATACATTTTTTTTTGGAAGTTGTGAAAATTTGTTTCTGACTAAAAGTGGAGTACAAGATAGGACTAGAGGACAGATCCCAGCATGAGACTGGCACCAAATGTAAGGTATAAAAGAAGTGAGGGGGGAATGACCATGAGAAGAGATAGCGAGAGTGAGAGATGTATAGGAGAAAAACGATTAAGCACAAAAGAGAGGGAATAGAAATGAGGCAGGGACCTTTGACACCGTAAAGTAGAAAGATAAAAGAAGTACAAGAAAAGAAGGGAATTCTCTTTAATTCTTACCCTGGCTCTTACTCCAGGCTTGTTATTTATGTCTCATACTGCTAGAAAAATTTTTAGTAACCTACATTGGAGTATAAGTTGACCTAGAATTTAGACTGTTATACCCCCCCACCTTTTTTTAAATAGAAATATTCTCCCAGTGGGACCCTATAGTGCTTTAACTTATGGCTGGTTCTTCAAGCACAGAATTATGCTAGAGAAATCATCAGTTCCTTTAAAAGAATCAAATTAGGGCCGGCCCAGTGGCGCACTGGATAGTGCGCCGCTTGGGAAGCACGGCGGCGCTCCC
>NW_007847964.1:0-676 GCF_000696425.1 Galeopterus variegatus
TCAATTTAGGTGAGAAATTTTAAGAAAGGCAAAAGAACAAGGGTAGTGGTTATATGGGGAGAAGATATATTTAAATATGTGTATATCTAAATATGTATGTATTTAAAGGGGGCGGGGTTATACGGGGAATAGATATATTTAAATAGTAAGTATGTCTCTCTCTGTCTCTAAATAGGATAGGACAGTCTTCAGATACCATAAAATACCATCCTAGCTGCAAGAAGAAGCCCTACAAACTCTTTTATTAGTGAAGGGGCCAATGTTCAGTTTCTATTCAATCTCCCTTACCCTTAATACAATTGAGAAATAAAAGGAATTAAGGGAGATTGTGAATTTCAGCTTTTCATTTAGACAGAGACCCATCTAAGGCATCCAAAATGTTGTGAATATCTCTAGTGATAAAAATCACTTAAAATTAAGTGTGCTTTCCGATTCCTTTAGGATGTATGAAGTTGTAAGACACTTAGAAATGAGAACATATCAGATGTACTTCAAAAATATAAATTTTTAAATGCCCATCAGAAAGATCAGTATGCATATAAAACTACGTGAAAAAAAAAATCCAAAACATATAAAACTACATGAAAAAAAAAATCCAAAACAAGATGAAACCCATCTAGAGAGAAGAGACCTATGACTACTTTCATCCCCAGGAGCATGGAAGGAGGCAGAACGA
>NW_007847965.1:0-676 GCF_000696425.1 Galeopterus variegatus
TCAATTTCACTGATTGGAAGCAGGAGACAGTAAAACCCTCGTGTGGCCTTTCATACAAGTCTCTAATTAAGGAATAAATGATTATGCTACCTTTGCACAGTCAGGATACTGTGGCCGTTGAACTGTGTCACTGGGAAGGCGGTGCCTCTAATACTTGTAATGCTGGAGGTGATGTTTTTGGTAAACAGGCGGGGTTTATAGTTGTCAAGTTCCTTCTGCTTCTTTTAATCTTTCCTTTATGCATGCCTGTGTTGGGTTAACAATTGAAAGTATATATCAATTTTGGTTGGACAATTTTTACTTTATTGTTAATTATTGGTGGGCATCCAGTCTGATATAGGCTTATGCAGGGAGAACAGGGTTCTTGTTACTCATATTAACAGTATTTCTTCTATATAAGTATAGATGGTTCCCGTCGGGCGTTAGGAGTTTGGTGCAGGTGGTAGGAATTAAGTCTTTGTGGTTGTTGAGCTTGAACACTTTCTTAATTGGTGGCTGCTTTTAGGCCAACAATGGATGGTTAGTAGCTTACTCTCTACAGGGGGTTGAGTCCCATGTCTAAAGGGTTGTACCTCTTTAGACTAGCGTTTAAATTTACATTTGGAATACTGAGTTCATTAGGTAAGTTTAAAGTTGAACTGAAATTCTGCACTGGACAACCAGCTATCACCAGGCT
>NW_007847966.1:0-676 GCF_000696425.1 Galeopterus variegatus
TGATAACACCAAGGTCAAGAGTATGTCCTCATACCAGCCAGCAGCCATAAATACATACATACATTCATATGTACATACATCCACACAAGGAAGCATCTTTTTAGACATAAAAAAGTATTACAGATACTTCATGACTAATTATATTTTTAGTATTTATGGAAATAAGTAAAAATAAAGTATGATAAAAAACCAACCATAAATTCCTACACACTTTAATAAAATGCAATTTCTTTTTATCAGCCTCTAGATACATTTTTTTAAAAGTCATATTTGGAGATATTATTTATTCTTTACTCAAAGCTGGACCATGAACATGAATTCTCCAGTCCCTTGGAATAACTGATGTGCCTATGGGCCTCAAGTTCAATACTCTCTAAATTGCTGCCAGTAAAAAATGAGTAGCAAGTATTGGAAGTATAGATTGATAAAAATGTTTTTGAAAGGTAATCTTTGGTAAGCATAAATAATTTTAACAATGTGTATACCTATTTAAACAGTAATGTCCCTTCTATCAATCTTAATGTAATAGTAAAAAAGATTTAGGTCGAAAAATGTTCACTGTTATTTCTAGTAGCAAAATAATTGTAATATTTTTTGCACTGAATAACTGCAATATCAATTATAATTGCAACTTAAATCTCCAATGGAGGGGACACTGTGGATGACTTTTTCCCAG
>NW_007847967.1:0-676 GCF_000696425.1 Galeopterus variegatus
CCTTATGCCTAAACAATGTACTGCAGCATTTCATACAATGCAGATCTGCCAGTGACAAAGGCTCATATTTTTCTCTCATTTTCTTTATACTTTGCCCTCATTCTTGAAGGATGTTTTCATGTGATATACATGTCTGAGTTAACAGTTATTAATTTATTTATTTTTTGTTTTTTTTCTTTTGCTTTGCTTTCAGTGCTTTAATGATGTTGTTCCACATAAATGGCCTCCATGTTTTTTGATGTAAAATAAGCAATAATTTAAATTGTTTGGTTCTGTATGTGATGTGTTGTTTTTCTCTGGTTGCTTTCAAGGTATTTTCTCTGTCTCTTTGGACAGAAGTTCAGCTGTGATATATACATAGGTAGGTTTCTTTGTAGCTATCCTTCAGTTCACTGAACTGCTTCAATTTCTAAAAAAAAATTTTTTTTGGCCAAATTTGGAAAATTCCTTATTACATCAAAGATACTTTCTGCCTCATTCTGTCTCTCTTCTCCTTCTGGAATTCCAACTAAACTTGTATTGCACATTCAATGTTGCCCCACAGGACCCTGATGCTTTGTTTACTATTATTTTTTCATTCTTGTTTTCTCTTTGTTCTTCAGATTAGGTCATTTCTATTGTTCTAACTTCAGGTTCACTGACTGTTGTCTCATTCTCATTCTACTATGCCTTTCCA
>NW_007847968.1:0-676 GCF_000696425.1 Galeopterus variegatus
TGGAGGGATGGTAGTCAGAGTCAGAGGAGGGGGATAATTACCAGACAGTCAAGCACACTCTGAGTGGTCAGTGAGGGTCTCACTGCTCAAGGTGTGGGCCTGGGACCACTCTGGGGCCACATGGTTCTCAGGGAAATGGCAGAAATCTGTACCAATAGAAGGAGTCCAAGAGATGTCAAAAAGAAGTCCAGGTCAGGGATGGGTGAGATAGTTCCTGCCCAGGGTCTTGGCTTATCTCTTGAAGCTGTATAGTTGCTGTGTCTACCACTCCACCCCTGAGCTGGCTGGCCTCTCCATCCCTGAGCTGGCTGGCCTCAGGGCTGAGTTTTAGGCCAAGCAAATCAGACGCAAGGATTAGGAAGCACCCATGTATAACGGGGAGAGTACCCTTCTAGAAGACATGAGTGTTTTTCAGAGTAGGGAAATGGGGGTGTGCCTGGCTGAGCCTCTGCATTTGCTAGGAGCATTATGTGCATCGTGGGTTGAGTACCCCTTATCTGAAATGTTGGGACCAGAAGTATTTCAGATTTAAGATTCTTTCAGATTTTGGAATATTTTATATATGTACTTACCAGTGGAGCATGCCAAATTTGAAAATCCAAAATTCAAAATATGCCAGTGAGCATTACCTTTGAGCATCATGTCAGCACTCAAAATTTTCAGATTTTGGAGCATT
>NW_007847969.1:0-676 GCF_000696425.1 Galeopterus variegatus
GTCCAGCTGTGAGGAGTGTTCAGCTGACAGTCTCCAGCTATTAGCACCTTCACGATCCACCCCGATTTTTGAACTGAGGTCATGCTCTTCTGTCTGACTCCAGAAAAGACTGAGCAAAGTAGTGTTAGAAGAGAGCATTCTTTTTCAAGGAAAGTTCTGGAGAGTGGCTAAGCAAGATGTAAGTACAATGTCTCACCATTTCTCTCTAACAGAGGACTCCGCAAAGGGAAAGAATTTTCTAAGAAGCTCTTTGTTTGACTGATAGAGGCTTGGTCATGGTCTTCTTCTGCCCTCGGACATCAGAACCCCAGGTTCTCTTGTCTTTGGATCCCTGGACTTGCATCAGTGATCCCCTAGATTCTCAGGCCTTGAACTGAGAGTTATACCATTTGCTTCCCTGGTTCTGAGGCCTTTGGACTTAGATTGCACCATGCTACTGGCTTCGCTGATTCTCCGGCTTGCAAACAGCATATCTTGGAACTTCTCAGCTCCCATAATCACATGAGCCAGTTCTCACAGTAAATCCCCTCTTATCTATCTGTCTGTCTGTCTGTTTATCCTGTTGGTTCTATTTATCTGGAAAACCCTGACTAATATATCCCCCTTTTTTATTTACAAGCATTACTTTCTTATAAAAACTTTTGCACTCTCAACACTCAGTGCTTTTTTTTTTTTT
>NW_007847970.1:0-676 GCF_000696425.1 Galeopterus variegatus
CTAGAGAGAATTATATTAAGTGAAACATGTCAGGCACAGAAAGAGAAATATCACATGTTCTGACTTATTTGTGGGAGCTAAAAATAAATAAATAAATACATAAAGAAACCAGCGGGGTGGGGGGGAGGGAAGAAGACACAACAATTACAATTCCTTGAAGTTGATACGACAAGTGAACAGAAAGGAGGTTGTTGGGAGGGAGGGGGGAGAGAGAGAGGAGGGATGGAGGATTTGGTAATGGGCCACAATAGTCAACCACAGTGTATATTGACAAAATTAAATAAATTAAATTAAATTAAAAAAAAAACTCAGTTCAGCCAGCAGTTATTGAGCATTCCCTCTGGGCAAGGCATCATGGGGGGCTCTTTGAGGGAGTTGGAGATGAGCAGGATGTGGTCTCCACTATCCAGGGGTCTGAAGACTCTCCAAACACAAGGGTACCTCAGAAAGGTCGTGGAAAAATAGAATTAAAAAGTAATCAGAATCTTTCCATGAACTTTTTGAAGTACCCTTGCAGATCATTACATGTGACAAAATGCTCCTGATTGTTATTGACATGCAGTAATAACAGGTCCACTAGTGAGAAGAGAGAGGATTGTGACCTTTGGACATTCGTGTCCCATCCATTCCCCATTTTGCAAGCATGTATTTATGTGTCCGTGTTACATGTACAGGC
>NW_007847971.1:0-676 GCF_000696425.1 Galeopterus variegatus
ATAAGGATTAGTACTGCTCCAAACCCTTTTGATGGTATGTACCTAGTTACTGGTGATGCTGTATTGCAGGGTGTCATACGGAGAATAGCAGAAATGTAGCCCGTGCCATCTGAGTATTTGCCAAAAGTCTACAGTGCAGGTATCTGTGAGCTGTAGGGCACAATGCATTCATGTAACAAATCTTTATTGCGTGCCTGCCTTGTGTCCCTGCTGGAATTTCCTTGTAATGCGGGGAGACAGAAGATAAAAAAGTAGACAAATTAATAACCAGGATGATTTTGCCTTGCACCGTGAAGGAAGCAAAACGGGATCATGTGTACACTGCCTGGGGAGGGGGTGGAAAACATGTTTAACAATTGTTGGCTGGCCCCTGAAGCCCTCTTTGAACTAATGACAAATGTCTGTGTTAGGTGATCCCAGCAGAAGTGGGCCCGTTCATCAAAAATCAACTTGTTGAAAGCCAGTTTGCCTAATAATCAATTCACTGATTTTGCAGAATTATCCACACTTACCAATTTACCAAAAATGGTGTTTTATGGCTTAATCTCCTTGATTTAGATTCAATGAATAAGAATATAGTCTTCTGACTTTTTTCTTCCTTTTTTTTTTTTGTCTTTTTTTTCATGACCGGCAACGGATCGCAACCCTCAGTGTTGCGTCCGCACCTCGCTCAGCC
>NW_007847972.1:0-676 GCF_000696425.1 Galeopterus variegatus
TGTTGCCTGAGCAAATTGGTGATGTTAGTGCTAATGCCTGAAATGCTGAAGACTGAAGAATAGTCAGAGTTGCAGAGAGGAAACTAAGATTTATGCTTTATGTGTTATGTTTGAGAAGCCTGATGGAGTTTGGATATGTTGTCCCCTCCAAGACTCATGTGGAAATTTGATTCCCAATGTGGCAGTGTTGGAAATTGATTGAGTCATGGGGGCGGGTCCCTCATGAATGAGTTAATGCTCTCCTGGGGGGTGGGGGGGGGAGTAATGAGTGAGTTCTCGCTCTATTAGTTCCCGTGAGAGCTGATTGTATATAGGACCCTGGCACCTCCTCTCTCTCTCTCTCTTGCTTCTCTCTCTTGCTTCTTCTAGCCATGTGATCTGCTTGTACCCACCAGCAGCCTGCCACTTTCCGCATGATTAGAAGCAGCCTGAGGCCCGTGCCAGATGCAGCTGTCCCAAAATCATAATCCAAATTAACCTCTTTCCTTTATAAATTACCCAGTCTCAGGTATTTCTGTTATAGCAACACAAAATAGATTGAAACAGAAAATTGGTACCTAGGCATGGGGTGTTGCTATACAGATACCTGAAAATGTGGATGAAGCTTTGGAACTAGGTAATGGGCAAAGGTTGGAGGAGTTTGGAGGACTTAGAAGAAGATAAAAAGATGAGAGAA
>NW_007847973.1:0-676 GCF_000696425.1 Galeopterus variegatus
TTTTTTATCAATGTTAAATTGGCCTAATTTGTCTAAAAATTATATATAAAAAGGGTTTTTTTGTATTTTGTTTTTTTTTGGTTTTGGTGGGGTTTACAACTTAAAAGCCTCTAGCAAAGACAAATTTAGTCCTGTTTGATTAGTAAACCCAGGCAATGATGCGTGCTGATAAGAACATTTTTATACATTCAGGTAAGTAAACAGGCGTCCATTTATCAGAGCAAATTATACAAAGCCCAGTTTGAGTTTTAGCTATATTTACCAAATACATATTTAGGGTTTCCCAGCCCAAAACTTGGTGTATTAGAGCTATACCCTTATTAGTTAATGCTAACTAGGGCCTATGCAATATTTGGCATAGGTTTCTTTTTCCTAGCCATTTCAGGTCCCAGGTTTCCATGTGGCATTTAGAGCCAAGTGGAATCCAGAGAGGCAAAGGATAGTATTCACTATCTATGTCTAAAAGATATTGCTTCTCCCAACATAGCCAGGAGGCATAGCTGAGATAATGAGGAGACATGTTGACCCAGAGACAAATTTAGGTAAAAGGTTTAAATCACATTTTGAAAATATATTTATCAAGACTTTAGAAAATTTAAGTCACGTGAACTTGAGAAGTATACTTATTTAATGAGAACGCATTAAGTATAAGCCAGTTTGGTACCTTGCACATAAC
>NW_007847974.1:0-676 GCF_000696425.1 Galeopterus variegatus
TCAGGACCCTGTCAACTCCATGCTCCACTCAGCTATTGTTCCAACAGGTTTATATCATCCCGGTGTACCTATGTGCAATTCTAACGGGTCTTTCACCCAGCAAGTACTTGTCTGGGAGCCCCTTCCTTTAAGCCCTACTAGTACCTGTTCCCCCATAAACACAAGTCCTGGGTCCCAGCCACCATTCCAGGCCTTGAGAGAGTGCACAGGTGTCCATGACAAAGAGCTAGCAGGCTGTGTCTTTGGAAACACAATCCAAAACCTCCCTAACTGAGCCCTTCTGAACCCCAAACTCCACACCGTGTCATTTTTTTATTATGGTGAAATATACATAGCAACATTTACCATCTTAATAATTTTTAGTCATACAGTCTGTAGCATTAAGTACATCCACACTGCTGTGAAACCATCATCACCATCCACCCCCAGATCTTTTTCAACTTCCCAAACTGAAACTCCATACCCATTAAACACTAACATCTCATTTCCCCCTCCTCCCAACCCCTTTCTCTCTCTATGAATTTGACTGCTCTAGGTCCGTCATGTAAGTGTATAATGTCATACAGTATTTGTCCTTTCGTATCTGGCTTATTTCACCTAACATCATGTCTTCAGTGTTCATCCATGTTGTAGTATATGTCAGAATTCCATCCCTTTATAAGGCTGAATTCTGTTG
>NW_007847975.1:0-676 GCF_000696425.1 Galeopterus variegatus
CTTTCTGTTGGTTGCTTTTTAAATTCCATTTGAGTTCTTGTAGAGAATACAGACACAGAAATTTTTTTCTTCCTTTGAAGCACATTGCAAAATTTACACAAAAAACTAATTATTTTCATGGTGGCTGCTATGAACAGACTTCCAACTGCCCTAAGGATAAATAGGTGACTGTTTTACCTACCAGATAGAGGGAGGTTAGTGGCACAAAATTATCCCAACAGGTAGAACCGAGAATGTGGGGTGGATGTCTGGTGCAAGTTTAAACAAATAGGTGACATTGACATATTTTTCTTTCAAGTACTGTTGAAACCAAACGTTTAAGAGTCTCACAATTTCTCTTTCAATCTTTGGCCCTACCTAAGCCCTCTGGTGATTTTCAATAATATTTTGAAAGTAAACTCCCTGAAAAGACAAAAATTACTCCTAATCCACATAGAGAAGAATGTCTCAAAGCGAATGAAATTTGAGGCGTTCATTTATGCATACATGCACTCTCTAGTCAATAACTGATTGTCTACTATGTGTGAGAAACTATGCTCTGCACCAAGGACACAATGATGAAACAACATGGACACACACTGTGCCCACAAGGAAATGACAGTCTAGTAGAAAACAAAATTCAAAAGACTAATCCCACTAAAAGCTATCTAATTATCACCTGTGAAAACAGCAATTA
>NW_007847976.1:0-676 GCF_000696425.1 Galeopterus variegatus
TTTCTCAGTTGCTTTAACCACATTTTAAGTGCTCGTGAGCCACAGGAGGCTAGTGGCTACCGTATTAGATAGCGCAGATATAAACCATTCCTGTCATCACAGAAAGTTTTAAAGGAAAGCGCTGGTATAGATGATCTCATTTCACATTAAACTTCTGGGATCTGACAAGTTCATAATCAATGGGTCAAAGAATGGAGACTGAGAATCCATGGAGGGCTTTCCCTTATAACTACAAGGGGTTAAGTCTAATCTAGGTAAGGAGAGAATAGAAGAAAGCAGGACCTAAAAATCATAGAACAGGGCCAGGAGGGGGAGCTACAGTCCTCTGACTTTGAGGCTGACTGTCCTCTGTTGGAAAGTGGATACTGCACAGCTGTGGCTAGATTAAGTCACCAAAACAGAAGTCTAGTTTTACTATAACTATAAAATACTTCTCAACTCAAACTCCTGCGACACACTTAATCTTAGTATTAGAAGAAAAAAAATTAAAAACTGATGAATTATTTATAGCAAATAAACATTGGGTCATTACACAAAGTATACACAAAATAACACTACAGAATTTTCAAGGCTACGCACATATCTACGTATGCTCATGGGATAGTTTGGAGCACTCGTTCAATACACACAAGTGATTTAGGACTATGATTGTGAGTGAACCCCAGAAGGTGATTTC
>NW_007847977.1:0-676 GCF_000696425.1 Galeopterus variegatus
AAGTTGAAATAGTTTAGTATTATAAAAGTAATTATTTAAAAACAAAATTATGAAAATTTGGGGGGATGACAGGAGCAGTGGATAGGTTTTATGATACCCCACATCTATGCATGGAAATGAATAACAGTAATAGAAAATTTTTAAATGCACTGAAACATAGACAAAATAAACAGGGAATTTCATGAACTCCAAAATATGAGTAAGTGGACAAAATCACCTCTTCCAGACCGTGAAGAATCAAACCTGTGTAAAGCCAAGAATACAGCTTTTGGAAGTTTTGAAAATGAAAGAAACCTCCAAATTCCCAACAGGAAATCACTGGTAAGTGTGGAAAGGCCCATTTGATAATAGCAACTAAAATTGGGAGTGAATATCACAGGCTTCAGTTTGTGGAGAAGCACAAAAAGCACATGCTTAAGACTAAGTGGCATTGGACAGGACAAGTCCCATGAATTGAAACTTCTCCTTGAAGCTTCTTTAATATTACTTCAGTCTCCACATTAAAACTATCTCCCTTTAGCCGTAATCACCAGGTTTTAAGCAAGGTATAAGGACATCAGAGGCAAACATAACTCACAAGATTCTCTAGTCAAAAAATTTTGAAGTTCTTCAGCATCATCCAGCATTGATGGACCTTGGTTTAAGCATAACCACAAAGCGAGACTCTAGTTTTATT
>NW_007847978.1:0-676 GCF_000696425.1 Galeopterus variegatus
GTTTGTTTCAAACTTCAAACATTTCAAATAACAATGTTTATAAAAATCCTGTCTTGAATTTTCACATTGATATGTATTACCATATAACTCCCTCTTTCCCCTTTTGGAACTAATAACAAATGAAAACACATTTGCATATAATTTTATCTTCTAATTTTATCTCTTAACAATCACCCAGTATAGAAACCCCAGTCTACTTCTCAGTAAACTGAGACTCAGGAAGTTTTGTGACATGCTCAAAGTCTCATATTAGAATAAAGAGGGAAGAAAATAAGTAAGATTTTGCTACTGGGCTAATTTTCACCTTGATGGTTTCTGAGCCTTTGCAAGTCCTAGTATGTGTTTACCAAATGGTGCACATTTAGAGACAGCGTTTCCTTTCAAGCTGGTAGCAGGGGGAAGTAAGATTTTCCACATAAGTACACATTTATGCCCAGCTGAGTGCTTACATCATTTTTACAGAAAAAGCTATTCAGTCGTAGTGGAGTCAGTGCTGGTATGAACATGGCTAGGGTGAAGGATGGGGAATGGCTTTCCTTACAGATCTTAAACAGTCAGTGTACAGTTTTTATTCTAACAGATAGCTGATGAGGCAACTAAAATATCATGGTCCTCGTATTCAACTGAAGGCAAAAACACAGTCAATAGGATGTGGAGCTAAATTTGAGGATTGAAG
>NW_007847979.1:0-676 GCF_000696425.1 Galeopterus variegatus
GTGGTGTTTGGGCAAAAATAGGAAGGATGAGGGAAACAAGCAGCTCTGCATGTACGTGCATGTCTGTATGTGTCTTGTGTGAGTGTGCGTGTGTGTGTGTGTGCATGTATACATGTGTGCCCTGTGTTACGTGTGTGCACGTGTGAGTGTGTGCATGTGTGAGTGTGTGCATACATGCCGTGCTGGGGGAGAGCGCGTGAGGTTAGTGGATGCTCCAGATGACCAGCAGCAAAAGTGCTGAGTCTGGAAAGGCCAGCACTGCCGCTTAGTTACAAGTAGTCCAGGACTGTGACGGATGGAACAGAAAGGGGGTCAGGTGACCAAGCCCTTCACGTTTTTCTAAGAACCTTGGACTCGACAGCAGACAGTGCTCCCATCCTCACAAACCGGTGAAAAAAGCTTTATTTTCCCCTAGTTCTTCCGCCAATGCGTGCCCATTGTAATGACTCTGAGCAATATATAAAAATATTAGCCTGAGTCACTGGGACTGCACTCTCCACGGGTGGCCACGATCAGAGTGTTGGGGACCAACATTTGCTGTCTCTCATACATCCATGCACCAGCACAGGCCCAGATGCCCACGGATGGGGTTGTGTCCCTTGTGCTTTGGTCACTGCTCTTCTTGACTTCTTCTCCCAGTCACCATCCCATGGCAATCCCATCTCCTCCTGGGAGC
>NW_007847980.1:0-676 GCF_000696425.1 Galeopterus variegatus
ATATCTTTAAATGAATCTTCATCTTGGTCTTATTCGACATATTTGTTGATAAATTTTCTGGTCTATTTTACATAATTTTGGATTATATTCAATTGGTTGGTATTGATGCTAGTACAGAAATCCATATAACGAGGTAATAGAAATAAAAATGCTTTGTAAACTCTAAATTATATATGTATATATACACGTGTACATATGGATCTTTTTCTATTTCTTGAGAAAATGCAATTATACTTGGAGATATACTAACTTATTGTATCATATGTCTGCAATTTTGCATGTTTTTAAATGCTCATCAGATTGATAGCTACAAAAATCAGGATCGGCCGTTTATCAAGTCCATTCAATATTTAAGTTCGGACTTGGTTCCACTGACAAAACACATGAAGACAATCTAAGCAGTTAACCTAGTAATATTACTTCTCTAGCTAAAACTCCTTTCACTGAGATATCTAGCTTGGATCCTATCACAATGACAAACATCATAAATCTGTATCCCAGAAGAAGCAGACATGAACAACAATCAAAGACAAAACAAAACAAAAATATGAAATTCAAACACTCAATAATACAACCTTATGCTTACTTATGCTTGCATGTGTAGAGTTACTACTCTTGTTTATATATGTAGAGTTCGCTAGGTGTTGAATAGGTAGCTCTGCTAATCTTGGCTTGG
>NW_007847981.1:0-676 GCF_000696425.1 Galeopterus variegatus
TTTGTTTCCCAGTCCATTGTTGTTGGTCAATTAGATTGTTCCAGTATAATAATGCATTGATGGATATCTTTGTGCACAAACTGATTTCCTTATTTTAGATCAGTTCTTTCAGAAATAATTTTACAAGGGAGTTTTGCAGTCAACAGTATGTATTTCTGAGGCTCATGATGCATATTGTCCTGAAAGGGAGATGCGGTTCTCGCTTCCCCAGAGAGGCCAGATTGACAGAGTGATTGCACAACTGTGCTGTGGAAGAATTTTAAAATTCCATTCCCAGATTTTCATTGGGATCAACCTTCCATCAATTTTAATAGTAACAAAAAAGAAAGAATAAGTTGATTCTACTGTTTTTAAAAAGTGCATTTTTAAAATCTGAAACTAGTTTTAGATTTACAGAAAAGCTACAAAGACAGTAGAAAGCTCTTGTATACCTGACACCCAGTTTCCCCTATTGTTAACATTTTATGATATTAAGGTATATTTATTAGAACTAAGGAACCAACATTGGCACATTAGTATTAACTAAATTATATATTTTATTTAGGGTTCACTGGTTTTTCCCTAATGTCAGTTTTCTGTTCTAGGATCCTATTCAGGATACCACATTACATTTAGTCATCATGTCTCCTTAGCCTCCACTGGACTGTGACAATTTTCCAGACTTCTCTATTTTTTT
>NW_007847982.1:0-676 GCF_000696425.1 Galeopterus variegatus
AACTCAGTGGAGTAAGAGAAGTATTGAAGGGGAAACTTACATGGGAGTGAGAGCTGGTCGCCTGACACCATTAGCTTTGCTATATGATCAGTAAGAACAAAATATTACTTGCATGTATATGAGCTTCAAATCATTTCAAATATCTTGCCTCATCAAGAGTCATTTTCTTGTACTTTGAAACACATGTTATTTCCCCTTTCCCACCATCACCTGCTACTTTCACATCTTGGCCAGGTGTTCAGAACTAAGCACTATGGCCATGGTCCTCAAATTCTGTGCAAAGACACCCTGTGGTGCTGTAGTGAGCTCACAGAGGGGCCCTGACATATTTAATATTTTCAAGGAAAACACAGCGACACTGTACAAACCTCAGCAAATTTGACATAATTCACAGTTTCAGCATTAGACAGCACTACATGCCTTTCGATAATGTCAATACATTTTGTGAAGCTGAGTCTTTTGTGATTGCCATGAACAGGGATATGCACGAGTAGCAGTGCCAAACTTGCATCCGAGTTTTGTATACTCCAAGATAGGCACTATCCATCAGTTGCACACATCCCATTGTTAAATAATTGTGCTTATTTAAGAAATAGAAATGTTATTCTTTCAATATATGGGTATTATTTTTGCAAATGGTTTCCAAATTGTTCGAAGGAAAATACTGAGTTGTTGG
>NW_007847983.1:0-676 GCF_000696425.1 Galeopterus variegatus
TCACCATCTTGGCTTCCAGAATCCTGCAGCATCCCACAATACAGGCTTCTGCCCTGACCCCGAGCAGTGCCACTCAGGACACAAGCAGGCCCGGACCACAAAACAACCCTTTTTTAAAAAATAAATAAATAAATAATGACTTCCGGATGTCGAGGCAAAGCGAATCTCTGTAAAGCAAATCCAGCCTTCCCCGTGACTTCCCTTATACAAACAGATGGGCCTCCACGAGACTGGGTAGAAACCTTACATGATTTCGGGCCAGGTACTCGACTGATTATTGACAACCGGTAGTAATTCTGGGCGCCAGATTCTCCCCTCAGCTCTCTGCATCTTTTTTATGCCCTTGCCTGCTCACTCTCTCTCTCTGCCTTTCTCAGATGTTGTGAATTTTGCCCATAACTGGAAATTCCCTGATTCCCCACTTGTTCCACCTCATTATGCTTCTGTTCAATTATTAAGAATGTCAGTCCTATCAGGACCCTCAGAGATGAATCACTATAACATCTTCCTTGCATTACTGACAAAAAAACTCACGGCTCCAGGGACTTGGGACTTGCCAAGGTCCCAGCCAGCGAGCAGCAGCTTGCAACTACACACCGGTCTCTGACTCCCCGTGCATGCTCTTTCCCAAAAATTCTCTTAGAAAAGGTCCTCAGTTATGTTAAAAAAAAAAAAA
>NW_007847984.1:0-676 GCF_000696425.1 Galeopterus variegatus
TAAAAGATGACCGGTAAGGGGATCTTAACCCTTGACTTGGTGTTGTCAGCACCATGCTCAGCCAGTGAGCAACCGGCCATCCCTATGTGGGATCCGAACCCGGGGCCTTGGTGTTATCAGCACCGCACTCTCCCGAGTGAGCCACGGGCCGGCCCAGTATTTAAGCCTTCTGATGTTATATTTTCATATCATTGAGTTCTAAGTATATTGTCATTTCCATTATGATTTTTTCCTTGGGCTCATGAGTCAGGTTTTTAGTATCATAATTTCCAAATATAAGGTTTTGTTATTTCTAACTTAATTGCATAATGGTTAATTAATAGCATATGTATGTTACCAATTCTTTGAAATGTGATTCATGGCCCAGAATATCATAAACTTTCATAAAAGTTTACACTGGCAAAGTTCCACTAGTGTAAATAGTCTGCTACCACATTCACAGCTTTTTGCAGAAAAGCAAGTGTTGGATTTAAACATTATTCCGACTTGCAGAAGGGAGGTCACCTGCTTTAAAGGAAGAGCAGTAAATAGAAAGTTTCTGCTGTGCATTAGAAGTGCAATTTGAGGTCTGGCTGGTTAGCTCACTTAGTTAGAGCATGGTGGGGTTTTTTTTGTTTTTTTTGTTAAGATGACCAGTAAGGGGATCTTAACCCTTGACTTGGTGTTGTCAGCACCA
>NW_007847985.1:0-676 GCF_000696425.1 Galeopterus variegatus
TTTTTTTCTAGTCTTATCCTTTGTCATGATTGTCAACATCTTTTCTGAAGTGAAATTTGGCTCAATTTTTTCTTTATGTGTTTACTTATATGCTCAATCAATATACATATTTTTTCACTATGATCTTCCAATCACATCATCTCTTCTGCTAGCCACATCTTCATCCTATATCCTATACCTCCAGAGCTACTGACCAGTGCTTACGTGTGGCGACCCAAACTCTGCTCACTGCTCATGTCCTGAGTGAGTTTGCTGACTCCTGTGTGCAGGAATGGTGAAGGAAACTCAGAGAATACGAAAATGGAGGTAAATAAAGGGGAGAAAAGACAAAAGAGGAATAGAGGCATAGAAAGATGGGAAGGGAAAAAAAGGAAAGGGAAAGGGGGAAAAAAGAATGAAGAGTGGCTAAAGAAAGGGGAACGAAGGGAAGCAAAGATGTAAAGAGAAAGGCTTAGTAACTTTTTGTAAACTTAAGACCATCAGAAATTTGGCATTATGCATTCTGAATCTTTAAAGTAAAAAATGTCTGCTTCATTCTAAGAACATTCTGCATGCCAGCTGCTGAAAATCTTAAACCTAGACACTGAGAATATATCTTACAGTAAGAATAATTGCAAAAAAAATATTTTGAACTTTAAGAATTTTAGGCTTTTAACTCATGAGGGCAAGAAAAATT
>NW_007847986.1:0-676 GCF_000696425.1 Galeopterus variegatus
ATTTTGGTTGCAGTCTATCTCTCTTGCTATAATGCATCATTAAGTAGGCAGGGATTTTTTTTATCTATTTTGCTTACTGCTCCATCTCTAGTGTTTAGAACAGTTAATACAAAGCACAGGTGCTAAAAAAAAATGTATGTGCAGTAAATGCATGAATGAAGAACTCACTTTATCACCACGTGTTTCAAAAGTAGGAGTTCCAGTGTATTTGGAATCATCAATAAATTCTTATGCTTTGTAGCATGTTATTGTTAGATTTGAAAATCAACATTCCTTGTTGTATATGTATAATGTTTTAATGCCTATGAATAAGTAAGTGCTTACTATGTGCAAATCTTTGCTGAAACATAAGCTCATATCACCAAATTTAAGTCTACGAACATATTAGGGGCTTAGTAAAATTTCATTTAGGGATTAAAACCAAAATGCTTTGTGGCTTTCAATATCCCATTCTATGACTACCTGGGTGAATAAGATACATGAATATTTTTTGTTGTTTTTCTTCTTTATTCATGGCTTGTTCCTAGGTCCATGGGTTTGAAAGTTATCCAAGTAGATAACGACCTTAGTAGATAGTTTTCAGTATTTCTTGATGCAAGTACCAGACTCACCTTTTGTTGCTACAGTTACAGAAACAAATCTAAAAATCTATATTTTGGGATTCTTAAAATAATAG
>NW_007847987.1:0-676 GCF_000696425.1 Galeopterus variegatus
GGGCTGTGGTGAAAACTGTTACTCTTCTCTGAGCTTCCTCTGACGGCACGTCAGCAAGAAGGGGAGCAGTATATCATTAATTCCCAGAGAGTAGAAGTCCAGAATTTCTATCTCCTCTCCATTAACACTGTGGTGTGGTGGAGGGTGCACTCTTACTAACAGCGAGTACAAAATTAACAGCTTCGAACTGCGCCATTCTGGACAGCATGTGATGGTCACTTGAGTTAACTAGCTACATACAGCCTCCTCAGGGTGGACCTTTGATAACATAGTTGAAGATGGGAATTCTATTTTACTGTGATATTTTGCTTGAACAGCGTAGTTAGCTCTACTCAGTTATTAATTAAATTAATAATCATAAATAATCGTGTATTTATTCACATATTTTACTTAATCAGAGCTTTTCACTTCTTCCTGCAGTTCTTAGTTTGCACCAGGAAAGATAACTCTACCCTCACCTTGAATGACTTCCTTTAGCCTTACTTCTTTTACAGTTTTCCCAGTGGCAAATTGTCTCAGGTTTGGTTCTTTCTTATTTCACTCTCAGTGAAAGCATAATTTTTCTACATATGGAGTTCTCAATTGACAGTTTTACTTTTTCCTTCAGCATTGGAAAGATGGTGCTATATTTCTCCTGTTCTCCACTATAACGACTGATTTTATTTTCTTATCTTTC
>NW_007847988.1:0-676 GCF_000696425.1 Galeopterus variegatus
CCCCCCCCCAATTTGTCCAAATATATACAAGAGTTGTAACCATAAACATTACATTGATTGATTCCTTAATTTGTTTTCAATTTTCATGTAAAGTAGATCTCAATTCAATTTAATTGTATATATTAAACCAACAAAGTTGCCTCTTGCTCCAAATGAACAAAAGCGTAATTTACTTGCTTTGCCAACAAAAACCATTATTGAAAATATAATCTGTGTCCCATGAAGGTACCAACTAATTGTTAAAAGCTCTAGTAAGTGAGAATTTTGTTAAAGTGATGGATATTTGTGCATATCTATATCCATCTACACGGATACAGCGCCTTGCTTTATAAGAAGCAGCAATCAGCTGCAAATGCCCATGGGCATCTATTTAAGGGAGGATAATCATTTAGGACTCTGAAAAATCAAGTATAATATCAATTTACTTTGCCAGAGGCTAGTAGGAATGCAAATTTCAAGTTTCTTCTGAACTCTGCAATAGAAACTGTCTTTCAGTTAACTGGGAAGCCAAATTCAAGGTGCATAAATATTAGGAAAAATTCTGGGATGTTTACTGTCTTCTTCGCTAGAAGATGCAGGTTTACATTCCCTGATGAGGATGCATTTTCCTCCTGAACATCTGAAGTTTATGGTTATTTGATACCTGATCTGCTCAGTAGCTGACTCATGAGACATG
>NW_007847989.1:0-676 GCF_000696425.1 Galeopterus variegatus
ACATGATTTGAAATAAGTATTTTACATGTTCAGTGAAAAAGTATGTTTTATTATTTCTAAAGGGTTTACTAAAATTAGTCATATGTTTTCCTGGATCTTAAGGGCACATAGAACTTCATGAAACCTACAGAGTAGGAAAAGGCCTGGGAACAGGACCATAGATGATGTGGAGGTTTGAAAATACATACCTAGAATGACTGACATAACCAGGAAGCAGTTACAGATAAGGCTAGAATTAAGTTTGGAGCCAGATTTTCAGCATCTGGAGTGTCTTAATAAAAAGTTCAGGTTTTACCTATTTGGTAATGGAAATCTTGGAGTTGAAGCAAAGGCTTGCACGATCACACCCTCTGCTTCTTTTTCATGACCAAATATTCTTAGTCAAGTTTCATTATCACTAGGATGCACCTGCAAAATACTACAGCCTTTTTCTTATCTGGAAATTTATAGCATTTTTTTTGTCAGTAATGCTCTTTAGGTATTTAATTATGAAAGGTTTACATAGGTTTTAGAGATACGTATCTTGCTTTCCTTAGTGAATTTTAAGTGTGTAGACTCCAGTTTTTAATTCTTAAAATGGTCAGCAAATTTATATTAGGGTATCAACTGTTACTTCTTGAATAAATTATTTAATAAGTAAGTGGATAAACTCGAATGTTGGCTTCTCTTTTTTTTT
>NW_007847990.1:0-676 GCF_000696425.1 Galeopterus variegatus
GTCTTTCTGACATTTCCTACTCTCTCCTGTTTATCATATTTTTTAGCCCTTTGCACTTCCAATGTTGATTGCATAGTAGCAGTCATTCAGTCTGATAAGCAATGAAATCACCTAAATCACTGGCAGAGACGTGGACATATGTTTATGAAGAGTCTCCTCCCGAGAGATGACCATGGAGGATCTCTGTTGAAGGGGGCATCACAGATTGAACTTTTCCAGTGCACATCTCACGCAACTGTGCAAGGCAGGGAGGGGTCTGTGCTGATGTCTCCTGTGATGGTGGCCGGAGGTCATCACTGTCAGATCCCATATCTGGTTGGAGGTCACGTTCTTGTTGGCAAGGTGCTTTCTTATCTGTTGCTCCACCGGACCCCTGTGTTGATGCATTGAGAAAGGTAGCTATTATCTTCTGGGTGACTGTTCTGGGTTAAATGTGTCCCCCAAAAGGTCATGAGCTCAAAACTTGATCCCCACTGTAACAGCGTTAAGAGGGTGGGAAATCCATTCATGACATTTCAATGATGAGGCCTTTGAGAAGTGATTGGATTGTGAGGACTGTGCCCTCAGGAATGGATTAATACGTTCAAGGAGTAATGAGTTATCATGGGTGTGGACAGGTGGCTTATAAGGAGCACATGAAAGACCTCTTCTCATTCCATTGCCGTGTGATACCCTG
>NW_007847991.1:0-676 GCF_000696425.1 Galeopterus variegatus
AAGACAATCATATTGATACAGAAGAAAATATTTGAGAATATACAACGTCCATTCATGATAAGAATTCTCCCCAAATTAGGAATAGGAGGGATTTTTCTTGACGTAATAAAGGGCATGAATGGCTAACATTACATTAAATAGTAAAAGACTAAATGCTTTCACTATCAGATCAGGCACAAGGCAAGTGCGTCTCGCCACTCCTATCAGCATCATACGGGAGTGCTAACTGGTCCAAAGAGGCAAAGCAAAACAAATACACGGCATACGGATGGAAAGAAGGAGGTAAAGTGTCTCACTCTGCAGATGACATTATTATCTACATCAGTGGTTCTCAGCCAGAGAGATCGTGCCCCGCAAGAATCATTTGACGATGTCTGGACACATTTTTGGTTGTCACAACTGGGGTTGGGGTTTACGATACTACCTCCAGAAAACAGAGGCCAAGGATGCCCTAAACATTTTACGTGCACATGACAAAGCTACCCTCTCCCACTCCAACAAAGAATTATGTGGCCCCAAATGTAAGCAGGTCTGAGATTGGGAAGCCCTGGTCTGCACAGAAATTCTCAAGACAACTAAGTCAAAGCTCCTAGAACTAAATGAGTTCAGCAAGCCGGAGAATAAAAGGTCAATATATAAATATTAATTGTGTTTCCACACACTAGGTATAAAAAAA
>NW_007847992.1:0-676 GCF_000696425.1 Galeopterus variegatus
TGCTTAAATGTGGTTGTGATAGAACCCATGAAGTAAAGACTGAAGGTAGGGGACTGAAAATAAATACTTTTGTAGCTGAATAGTTTGGGTGGATATTTGTAATTATCCATTCCTTCTAAAGAAAGTGGTTTCTGGTAAGCAGAGAGTCTTTAATTTATTAAATACAAGTCCTTATTTTCACCAAAGTGGCTTTACAGATAGTATGCATTTAGAAGAAATGTGACAACTCACTTTATCTGCAAAAAAAAAAAAAAAGAAGAGAAAAAGAAAACGGTTGAGGCCTAATGGAGGATACCTAGAAGTGGAAAAAGTAGGACCAGGACTACTGGGTTCCTTACATGGGAAGAAAACAAAAGGGACATAATGGTGGCAACAATCTAAAGAAAATGAGAAATAGACACCAGAAACTTTAAGTCAGGTTTTTGAGTAAAATTCTCTTCAGTGTTTAACATTATTTATTTCTTCAATTTCTATAAAAATCGTTAGTAAAATAATCTTCACTCACTAATACCCTAATGTCAGTTGACTCTTTGTATTGAATCAAAGAACAGCATGTTTTTCTGTCATAGGATTCCTTAGACCAGTCCATGAATACATTGACATTTGTAGTGCAATGTCTTTTATGTGATGATAGAGAAGATGGTGTGGAATATACTATAAAGCATATGTACTTCAC
>NW_007847992.1:6022-6231 GCF_000696425.1 Galeopterus variegatus
TTCTAGCTCTGTGACCACAAACATTTAACTTCGCTGAATTGTTGTCTCCTCGCATTAGAAGGAATGTAGCAGTTTTGTGAGAATTAAATCATGTAAAGTTCCTGGCACATAGCAAATTACTCTTTGAACCATTCTCTATCATTTCTTGTAGCATCATACCATGTATTGTCTAGTTTCCAAGACAACAGTATTCAAGATAGATCTTCATT
>NW_007847993.1:0-676 GCF_000696425.1 Galeopterus variegatus
GTGACAAACAGTACAAATAAACATTTTACAGAGACTCAGGAAAACAAATAAAACTACAGTGCCGAGTTTCTACGTGTAGGAGAGCTGTGTAGAAAAGGAACTCACGGTTACATAAAGACGAAATAAAAAGTCCTTTGAATGGCCTTATTAGGCCTAATTTTCCAAGCAGTGGGAAACAGTAGAAGACTTTTACTGTAGTAAAGATCCAGTCTAATCTTGAAAGATTACACTGACAGAGAAGTAATGAATAAATTAAGGACGATAGAAGCTGGGGAAAAAGATTGAGTAAGATGTTGTTGAAAGTGTTCAGTGAAAGAGCTTGAGATGAACTGAAGCACGAAGGTGTAGGAAGGCGAGTTTAAAGGAACAGAGTGAGGAGATTTCACAGGACAATGTGAATGGGTGATGTGGTGATATGAAGAGGCAGCTACCTGGTCAGTAATTAGGTCACTGTATTTTGGGGTTTTAGTTAGGCGTAACTATCTGTCATGTTGACATTCCATAAGACTAGGCAGGGATTGCAAGGGAAAGTCAGGAGGCAAACCCCTCAAAGAATGCGAAAAAGTGATTTTGAAATTAGTAGGTAGAAAGATATTGGTAGAATGACACCATTTAATCCTCATATTGGAGGGATTTTTAAATAAAGGAGAAATAAAACTGGTTGAAAACTGTTGTA
>NW_007847994.1:0-676 GCF_000696425.1 Galeopterus variegatus
CTATAAAATGGGGATAATAATTTTTATCTCCAATCAGATGTAAAAGAACCTGGATTCTGGAACATGGTAAATCTACTAAATGTTACTTTTCCTTCCTTTCTTCCTTCCTTCCCTCTTTCCTTCCCTCCCTTCTTTCCCCTTCTTCCTTCCTTTCTTCCTTCCTTCCCTCTTTCCTTCCCTCCCTTCTTTCCCCTTCTTCCTTCCTTTCTTCTATCTCATCAGGTAGGAGTTTTTACAATTAAACTTTTTATTTTGAGGTAATTGGTGAATAATATGCAGTTGTAAGAAATAATAGAAATTCTGTGTATCCATTATCCATTTTCCCCTAGAGGTAACATCTTGTAAAACTATAATACAATATCACGACTAGGATATTGACATTACTAAAATTCACAGATCTTATTCATACATTCCCAGCTTTACTTTTGTGTGTGTGTGCACATGTGTGTATTTAGTTATATACTGTTTTATTACATGTGTGGGTTCGTGTGTCCTCTACTGCAGTCAAGATACATAACAGTTCTGCCTCCACTAACTTGTTCTCTATTTATAAACTTTTGTCTTTTCAAAAATCCTATATACATAGAACCATACAGTTGTAACCTTTTGGGATTTACTTTGTTTACTCAGCATAATTCCCTGGAGATTCACCGAGGTTGTGTGTATCAATAATTCA
>NW_007847995.1:0-676 GCF_000696425.1 Galeopterus variegatus
GGATATCAAAAATGGAGATTGTGTGGTCTCAATAGAGCCAGGCTCCCCTCCAAAGATTTGCTAATTTCTGAAGCAAAGCAAAGTAGGACGCTAAGGAGTTAAGTTTAAAAAAAAAAACAAAAAAAAAACTGTAAGGTAGTAGAGGAAAATTTTCATAGTCTCTTTGTCCAGAGGAGACAAAGACTTACAACACAATTGTCTCAGACTTGCAACGCTACTGTCATTAAGGACCATGTCCTAGGAACTAGGGTGAACTTTTGGAAGAATGTGTATCAGCAAAAACACAACAAACTCTGTCCCTGATTGGGCTGTGGAAATCACTTCCCACTCTCTCTGCCTAGCAGCGGAAAGGGAATGAAATCCTATTTATTCTCCATTGCTCTTTTATAACATGATTTCTAACATTCAAAAAAAATCTATACATGTGAATGCATAGAATCCTATAGATAATAATCAAGAGGAAAGTATAGAAAATAAAGGTAGACTCACAGGAATATGAATACTGGAATTAGTAGATAAGGGCTTACACATATCTGTGTGTTATATGTTTAAAAAATAGAGAAAAAATACAGGTGGGAAAGAGGGAGGGATAATGCAAGTGATTGCTAATTTTTATTGTAAGATTTAAATACTACTGACTTTTCAATAATATCAATGTATAAACTTAATAAAAAAT
>NW_007847996.1:0-676 GCF_000696425.1 Galeopterus variegatus
GAAATAGGGTTTTTAAGGAGGTAATTAAAGTTAAATGAGGTCATAAGGGTGGGGCACTAATCCAATAGGACTGGTGTCCTTGTAAGAAGAGGAAGAGACACTAGAGATCTCTCTCTCTCTCTCTCTCTCTCTCTGTACGCACATAGAAAAGACCATGTGAGGACACAGTGAGAAGGTGGCCATCTGCAAGGCAGGAAGACAGATCTTACCAAAACTGAAAAACTCACCTGCTGGCCCCTTGATCTTGGACATCTAGCCTTTCATCTTCTAGCCTTTCTCAGAACTGTGAGAAAATTGATTAATGTTGTCTATGCTATCCAGCCTGTGGCAATTTGTTATGCAGCCCTAGCAGGTTGATACAGTGACCTAGCCTGAAGACTGGTTAGAAATGAGGCCACATAGGAATATGTTACTCTCTGTTTATAAAGGTATCATTTATTCTAAATGCAATGGGATGGAGTTGAGGATATAAATTTGGAGATATGAATTTGGAATTTGTTGGAAGGTGGAAGGTTTTGAGACTAAAATTAAATTTCCTAAGGACAGAATGTAGGCAGAAACAATCCAAGGTTCTATGACCAAGATCCAAGTCACTCCAATATTTAGAGTTCTCTGAAACATTTAAAGAATAGTAAGCACCAACTCTACATGGCCTTCTAAAGAACCAAAAGGTGAA
>NW_007847997.1:0-676 GCF_000696425.1 Galeopterus variegatus
TTTACCAGGATGTACAAATAATATTTATTAAGGCAAGTATTGTGAGAAAACTAATAGTCACATTTGTTTGCTAGGGCTACCATAACAAAGTGCCACAGACTGGGTGACTTAAACAAGGGACATTTTTTTTCTCTCAATTCTGGAGGCTAAAGGTCCAAAGTCAAGATGTTGGCAGAATTGGTTTCTTCCAAGGCCTCTCTCCTTGGCTTGTAGATGGCCACTTCCTCCCTGTGTCTTCACATGGTCTCTCCTCTATGTGTCTGTGTCCTAATAGCCTCTTCTTATAAGGACCACAGTCATACTGAATTAAAGCCCACCCTAATGACCTCCTTTTTAACTTAGACACCTCTTTAAAGCCCCTATCTTCAAATATAGTCACATTCTGAGATACTGAAAGTTAGGACTTCAACATATGAATTGGAGCATTTGGGGGGAGGGGGACACATGACAGTAACATAATGGGAAATTCATTATGGTACATGTGCTTGATACTCTGCAGCCACTAGTAATTATAATATTTTGTGAATACTTATGGGCATAAGAAAATATACATGATAAACAGCTAATTTTTAAAATGTATTATAAAATTATTTAGAATCTAATCCCAATTTTATTAAAAAAATAAAATAATTCTTGCCATATCTGCTCACAAAAACCTAATTCCTTTAACAAATCT
>NW_007847998.1:0-676 GCF_000696425.1 Galeopterus variegatus
GAGAGACAGGAACGATTTTATGCCTTACTCCAGACACAGAATGAGTGAAGGCTGGAAGCATATTCAGACAACCTCTTCATTCAGCACATGAAGAAAATAAGAACCACATGATATGACAAATATCAAATGCTTGTTCATGGCTGGACATGGATCAAACCTCAAAACCAGTGCCAACTCTTTGGGTGATCTTTTTTACAACAGTATGCTGTCCTCCATAACTGAGAAAGGGAAACAGGGGACGTGGAATGGAGAAAAAAAATAGGCATGGGTCGAACAACTACTTCAGAAGCTGGCCATCCCTTTGCCAATTGATTTGGTAACCAGTAGTATCCTTAGCCCTTAAAGTTTGCTTGTAGCCGAGAGGAAGATGGTAAAAGAAGTTTGAAAATAAAAGGATTTAGGGAAAAAACAGAAAAGTCAATTCTGGGAACACTGACATAGAAAACCACACACATTATTTTGCTATAACTGATAAAATAATTACCGTTATTTTCACTTTTCCCTTTTATTTATGGATAGTTACTGAAACATATCTTCAGAGAGTCTTCACCTATTGGATGCTTTAGATTACAGTAAAGGCCACCTTCTTGCATAATGCCTAACATGAAACATTTGTTGCCTATAAATGTTTAAAATTCGGAGAAAAATCTCAGTGAAAAGCACCCCTCATTGGAGA
>NW_007847999.1:0-676 GCF_000696425.1 Galeopterus variegatus
ACTGAGCTTCCAACTGCTTTCATTTGGACATAAAATGGCCGCTCAAACAACGCATCCAAAATGGCACTCTTGATTTGTCCCTAAAACTTCTCCTCACTGCTTTGCCTCACTCCCCACCACCCACTCTGTTCCCCGCTCAGTAACTGGACTCTTCTCCCTGTTGCTCAGATGCCAATCTTAGAGTATTACTTTTGGCACCTCTCTTTCTTTTACGTCGGCATTACAACCCATAGTAGAAAACCTTGTTGGCTCTATCTTCACAGTATATCTTAGATCTAATTACATTTCCAAAAATTTTTTTTATTTATATTTATTTTTGTACACACAATACATGCATGTACTGCACAATGATTCATGTAGGGTAGGTAGCATGGTAGCATAGTTTTGTACCCATTAGTTCACCACCTCTTCCCCCTCCCCACCCCCTGCCCTCCCAACCTCTGGTAACCATTATTCTACTCTCTACTTCTATGAGAACCGTTTTTTGGTTTGTTTTGTTTTTTAAGATTCCACATATGAGTGATATTATGAGGTATTTGTCTTTCTGTGCCTGACATACTTCACTTAACATGATGGTTTCCAGTTCCATCCATGTTGCTGCAAATGACAGGACATCATTTCTTTTTTTTTTTTTTTTTCGTTAAATTTTTATTTTGTCAATATACAATGTATATGA
>NW_007848000.1:0-676 GCF_000696425.1 Galeopterus variegatus
TTTTTTTGTTCATTTGTTTTGCTTCCTGATTTTTTTTAAAACAGCCTTATTGAGATATACCTCACGTGCCATACAGTTCATCCACATAAAGTATGCAATTCAATGTGCATGGTGTATTACATTATCAATTTTTAAAATTATGGTTAAAAAAAGCATAAAAATTGTCATATTAACCATTTTTAAAGTGTTGTCTGTTTGATTTTTTAATGAAAGGATTGTTTAGCTGTGTCAGGGTGCCTGCCCGCCTGCCGGGACTATGTGGTCTTCTGAGAGAAACTTTCCTCTACTGATGGGGTGATGGTTGAGCACAGTCAGATGGCCACGATCTGGGCTCCTTGCCCAACTTGCCCACCGGCTTCACACACAGTCACATGCACATGCCACAGCTGGGGGAGCACCAGGGCACAGGACTCTGGGTATGCACTCCAGCAGCTGGCCAGCAGCCTCCCACGTGAGCCTCCCATGTGAGCCTCCCGAGTTCTCTTCTTGAGTTGCTTGTGAGAGAAGACAAATAAATATATTACCCCTTACCCCTGCCTCAATTGTAACCTTCAGTTAAGGGACAAATGCTAGAGAGAGGCTGGTGGGGTGTCCAAATGTGCCCCTCCTTCACTTAGGCACTAATCACCAATTACTTGGCATGAAGAATTTTTAATCAAATAATAATAACTTTTTT
>NW_007848001.1:0-676 GCF_000696425.1 Galeopterus variegatus
CTCCTCAAATCAGTAACTGAATACTCCTTTGTCTGAATTGCCAATATTTCTGTCTTGCTGTATCCCTTCAAGCTCTGCTCTGATTTAAGTTAAATGAGGTGAATGTGAGCTGTAACTTACTGAATCTTGGAAATTTTCCCTATGAGCAAAAATGAATATTGCTGCTTCCCTACAATTTGCAATATAGCTGTTTATTCAGGTTTCTGTGGATGCAAAGAACAAGGAAACAGTGGCTTACACTGTGTAGCTTGCAAGCTGGTGGACATATCATTTTAAAGAAATGTGCTTTACAGCTATGAGAGATTAGGTACTAAGAGAGAGGAAGGGGTGCCCATTGTATTAAAGCAGGGGGCCCAATGTATATTTCAAGGCATCTTTTGTGACTCTAATAATGGCCAGACTATTTTTAAAAATCACATATATAAAATCCAATAGCACCAAGCCTGACACTGGAGAGAATCTCAGTAGATATGAATTCTTCTTGCAGGGTATAAAATACATCCTGTCTAGAAATAAAGGGATCACCTATTGGAAGCCCCATGTGTTCACCACTACTACACACCAATATGCAAGTGAGACACCCTATTTTTATTTAATGTTGACTAAGGTCCAAAGGAACAGATTGGTTCATAGCTTATAAACCTGTAACATTGATCAAAGCCTGTCTGGCTCCATA
>NW_007848002.1:0-676 GCF_000696425.1 Galeopterus variegatus
CCAAGCCCCATCACCCCTTTGGACAGAATCTGGGACTTGGAAGGATTAGAATTCAGTGAAGAGTGTGGTGTCTGAAGACAACCTGGTCCTGCTATGTCACTTTGTGGCTTTGAAACTCAAGGCCAGTTCTTCAAGCTTCTATTTTCTGTCTGTAACCTTATAGGGTTGCTGTGAAAATGATGTATGGTCATGCTTCATCAGTGCTTAGCACAGTTCCTGACATGTGGGAAGTGTTCACACCCAGAGAGCTGTGGTGATGACAGAGGGGGCTGAGCACAATGGAGGGGATGGCCCCTGCTAGGAAGGGAGCCCAGGCGGTGGGTGTGCCATGCTCAGGGCCGTGTGGGGATCCAGATCTCTTGAGTCCCTGCGGGGTGCCGAGGTGACGCAGGGGAACAGGGAGCAAGGACTCTCGAGGCCTTTGTGGGAAATGGTGGTAGAGTAGAAGAGGACGGATTCTTGTCTAGAGGGCACGTACCTTGCTCTCAGCATGGGAGGCGGTCCGTCCTTCCTTCAGTTCCCCTCTGGAGACAGAACAATCCCAATTCTGTCTTAGAGCTGCATGACATTGGGGGAGTGATTTCATCTCTGAGTTTTATGTGGAAGACCTGCCTGAAGAGCTGGAGTAGGAAACTAGGAATCCACAGTGCCCAGCTGCCAGCCAGCAGGGGTGTGC
>NW_007848003.1:0-676 GCF_000696425.1 Galeopterus variegatus
AACACGTGAGACACAAACCCAACTCAGAGCAATATGAATATCCTTCACTCTTTATTTTCATAAAAAAAAACCTTTAAATTCGCCTTCACACTTTCTTGCAAACCTAGTATATAGGAAATCAAACACATTCAAAAATACTCTAACATGTCCTTAAGAAAAAAATAATTGAAGTTTTTATCTGTATAGAAAATTTTGCCATATCATTTATTTAGTGTAAGGAGTAATTGTTGATAATAAAATGTCTCCTTTTTATCCAACTATACAAAAACAAAAACAAAACAAACAAACAAAATAAAACGAGAGACCCCACAAACCATGCTGGAGGTTTTGAGAGGCTATAGTTTTCAGAACTGCTGTTCGCATTTCTAAAATAAAACGAGCTATTTATAATCCTAACATTTTCTGAATTCAGCATATTTAACTGCTGCTACCTGACTTTACAAGCCAAGGGATTTAAGCTAGAACTGCAAGCAACATGGATAGAATAGTCAAACCAGATGGCTCTTAAATGCAGTGAAGTAGGCTGGTGGTAACACAGTGTTATCTAAGGATCCAAAAATTGAGAGAGAAAAAAAAAAAACAACACTTCAAAAATATCTCCCTTATCCAAGAATCTTGGTGCCAGAAACTCCACCTTTAGCAATTGGGGAAGGCAGAGAACATATGTTGCTTTTGC
>NW_007848004.1:0-676 GCF_000696425.1 Galeopterus variegatus
AAACACCCTGGTGATTATGAGAACTGCTGCCAGAAATACTTTGAAAGTGATGGCAAATAAGGGTAATTCAGAAGATGCCGTGGGTGAGATGAAGGTAGATTCAACACATATTGTGTAAACACAACATAACAAGAATTATTCAATCAACTTCTGCCACAATTTTTTGCATTAGATAAGCCAACATTTCTGTTTTATAAATGAGAAAAGTAAGATGCATAATAGTCAAATGACTTGTGCAAGGAAACAATAAATAACAGATCTTAGATGTGATAGCGAGAGTCCCACTTGCTAGAGCTTAAAAAAGTCTAATGTCACTTTGATATTTATCAATTAGGATATCTCAATAGCATTAAAACTTCTTCCAGGATTTTGGAAATTTCTCACCAGTTCCCAAGAGAAAAGCTTAGACTCCCTTAGCTATATAGTGTAATCAAGTGACTCGACTGCCATCAATCACACTCCCGCACGACATTCAGAGCACATGCAAGCTGCACAAGGCAGAATTGATCGTCAGAAAGGTTCTGGCAGAAGCAGTCAGTTCTCCCAGGGTGTCGTACTAGAGCTTATGGCATGCAATCCCGATTGCCCTGCATGCCAAGAATTCAGGGTCATGGCGTTTCCAGGAGAGAAGCCCCTGTGCAGTATTGGGCATTGTTTTCGATTTCAGATTGCGGCT
>NW_007848005.1:0-676 GCF_000696425.1 Galeopterus variegatus
TTAAAAATATACAGAAAAGGAAATGAGAATAGGTTGAAATCAGTACACTGAGAAATAGAAATTAAATACAAAAAAAGCAAAAATGGCAAAATAGAAAAACAAAAAGATGTAAGACATATTGAAAACAAATAGAAAATGCAGAAGTAAGTCCTTACTTTACAGTAAGTAGTTCCAATGTAAATAGATTAAATTTTCTAGTTAAAAGGAAGATATTTGAAGAATATATTTAAAAAATGTTATACAACATATGCTAACTGTAAGAAACTCACTTTACATCCAAAGACATAAATAGATTGAAAATGAAAGGATGGAAATAGACACCCAATTCAAATATTATCCAAAAGAGAACTGGGGTTGTTATTATTAACATCAGACAAAATAGATTTTAAATAAAATATTGTTACAAAAGAATAAGAAGTATATTATATATTGATAAAAGGGTCAACCATCAGGATTGTATAATGATTATAAATATATACACTCCTAACAACAAAATTCAAAAATATATAAAGCAAAAATTGACAGATTTGAAAGGAGATAGACAGTACTAGAAAAAGAGTTGGAGACTTACAGCCCATGTTCAGTAATGAACAGAACAACCAGACAGAAGATCTATAAGGAAAATGTGGAGTTGAACAACATTGTAAACCAACTTGACTAACTGACATATATAGAA
>NW_007848006.1:0-676 GCF_000696425.1 Galeopterus variegatus
CACATTGAAAATATTTTGTTTAGCAGCCTTTCAAAGATTTTTCTTGCTCAGACAGATTTCTTTTAGACTGACTGTGCATTACTTGAGAGAAAAAAGAGGTCTTCTTTAACATTATTCTGTGAATACAGCAAGTTTCCAAAAAATATTTAATGATTAAATTGTATTAATATCCCTGATTCTTTACTCTTCCTTGCCTCAGTGTCCTTTGACATGTAATTTGCGGTGCCTGGCCCTCTGACACTGGGGTCTTCCATGTGATTTTCTTTGGCCAATGTTAAGTGGAAGAAATGGTAGGCTGAGTTCTCTAGGGGCCTTGTGTGTTTCTACTTTTTCCCTTGCTTCTAACATCCTCTTGAGAAGGATATACCTGGGCTTGTCCGCTAACTCCAGTGAGCCTGGCATAGATCAACTGAACCTTCAAAGCTTGAGAAATAGACATTTATTATTATATGCCACTAAAATGTCATGATTGTTTACAGTAATTTATGGTAGTGATTTTATTTTAGTTTTTGAAATAAAATTTTTTGATATTTGATACATAACGTCCAACACCAAAAGCAGGGGTAATTAAGCAATATTCTTTATGTAGTAGATTATCTTTTTTCCCTTGATACTATTTTTAAAAATCTGTTTTCCATTTCTTTTTTTATTTTTTTCCTTTTTGTCTTTTTTTTTC
>NW_007848007.1:0-676 GCF_000696425.1 Galeopterus variegatus
GGCCAAAATTCTGCAACTAGGAAATGACTGGCTACAAGTTATCTGTGCTGCAGGCCCATGCGCTTAACCACTACTCTATAGCTCTTCTGTAATGTGACACCAGGTTATATTATTTGCTTTAAATCTTGACGTAAGGATAGGTGATTTCCTTCCCATAACTTTCCTCATCATTAATTCTGATGAGAGCTTAGAGAATGGAAGCAGAATTATATCTATGTGTGGGGCAGGGGGCACTGATTCCTGTGGTATTAACATCTGATCATTATTCACCTTGCCACATGTACTTAGCTTCCTTCTGTCCACCAACCACATACTTGTGACACAATGGCACTCTTGTCTTATCACCATTACCAGAGTAAATGCTGTCTAAGGGAGAGGTCTGTTATTCTTTTCATATCCCTCACATTCCTTGTATATTAATATTTTCTAAATGAAAGGTCAAAATCATAGGCCCTTGTGTATGAGCCTTCCAGGAGCTCCTGCTATTCAGTGCTCAGGCTGTGTCAGCTGTTTTTCCTCACAATTCAGGAGAAAGGAGGCAAAGGCGTCACTCTTCCTTCTATGCAGGTCAAAGAGAGACATCTTAGAGTCCTTCCCAAGTGGTCTATTTTGCAAGAATTTTATTTGGTTTTACACATTTTTATTTTCCTCGTTCATTGGAATTAGGAACAAAAAA
>NW_007848008.1:0-676 GCF_000696425.1 Galeopterus variegatus
ATTAGATTTCTCAGAGATTCAGGTGATTGCATTTGTTTTCCACATGCTCATACCAAGCGAAACAAAAAGACTTAAACAGCGAGGTGGTAACAAACCTCCATTCCCAACACTCTGAAATGACCCAGCCTTGACCGCTTTAGTGTAGCAGAGCCTTCCACAGCTTTCTCACAAACATAAACACTTGCTGTTTTCACTTCCTTTGAGCTTATACACTCCTGAATTTAAGCTTTCTTGAGAACAGAGATCTGAAAAAGTGTGTGGCATGTCGTAGGCGTTCATTGGTGGGTGAATGAGTGGTGAATGTTGTACTCAGGACCTCTCACCAGGTGAGTCGTTTTTAGTAGTTATGCCACATTGAATTGCTTCAGCCTTTTTGCAGACTTGTACCAATTGTGTATGAAGACACCTGTTTTTGGGCATTTCCACTAGCACTAGATGTTGTATTGTTTTTTGCTAATTTGATGGGTGAAAATATTCTGTTATTTTAATTTGTATTTTCCTGAGTACTAGTAAAGTTGAGCATCACTTCACATGTTTATTGGTTGTTTGTATTTCTTCTCTGAATTCTATCCTTTGTCCTTTTGTTCCCCTACTGGATTGTTTTTCCTTTCTTTTCTTTTCTTTCTTTTTTTTTTTTTTTTAAGAGATGACCGGTAAGGAGATCTTAATCCTTGAC
>NW_007848009.1:0-676 GCF_000696425.1 Galeopterus variegatus
GTGGCCATTTTGGAAAATGTGATATATTAAACTATATTAGAAAAACATTTTTATCAAAAGAAACCATTAAGAGAGTGAAAATGTAACCCATTGCATGAGACAAGGTATTTAGTACATGATTGTCTAATAAAGAACTCATGCCTCATTATTTATATATGTGTTCTCCAAATTGATAAGAAAAGACACAGTTAACCCAATAGAAAAATTAGCAAAACACTTGAGGCACTTCACAAGAGGATATCCAAATGGCCAATAAATTCATGTTAAGGTACTCAACTTTATTAGTTACCAGGGAGGAACAAATTAAAACCACAATGCAACACCATTGCATATCCACAAGAATAGCAAAAATTAAAGACAGGCATCAGCAAATCTTGGCAAGGATATAAAACAACCATAACTTTCATGCATTGCTTTTGGAAGTGTAAATTGGTCTAACCATTTTGAGAAATGGTTTGACCATATATTCTATAGCTGAAAATATACATACTCTATTGTCAAGCATTTCCCCTCCTAGATGTAAGCCCAACATAAATGACTACAGTGCCCACCAAATAAACATGTACAAGATTGTTCATGGCAGTACTATGCATGATAGTAAAGAGTCAATCAACGTTAGAAAGATAAATTGTAGTATATTCACATAATGGAATACCAGAGTGAACAAATCACAACT
>NW_007848010.1:0-676 GCF_000696425.1 Galeopterus variegatus
TTCAGCCAGGGACACTCATTTTTACTGGAATTAAAAATAAATTAATTTTTATTTGAACAAAGTGTCCAGAAGGATAAAGAAGAAGAAGAAGAAGAAGAAGAAGAAGCCACCAGACACCATTACTGCGTTGGCTGAAGAGCCAGAGCCCGTATACAGCCAGATTTGATCGGCATGTTTTGTGGTCCTAAAAGAGCATCTGCCTTTAACATGTTTTTGACATGAAGGACTTGGCGCTGTTCGCCATAGATAGTGCTTGCTAAAACGATTTCTTTCCAACAACATGGTGCCCTTCCTGTGATCATTCTGTGACAATTCTCTCTCTCATCCACCCCTCATCTCCTTCACTTAAAAATCCCCTTGTGTTAGTCGTTTCGCTCTTGCAGAAATATGCAAACATTAGGACGCCTGAACACCATTTCAGCTGATGCCACGCCCCGCGGGTCTAAACAAGTATCTGCTGCTGCTGCAACCAACAACGTGCATGGCATCGAGCAACAGCGAGACCAGAGGCAGGCCTAACCTGTCCTCTGGAAGTCAAGAGGAAGAAAAAGCCAGCTGGGAATGGAGCAAGAAAGCATATAAAATAAAACCATAATACTGTTGCAAGTGAGATAGAAGTCAATGGATTTCAAAATGTCAAACGACAAAAGGATAATTTCCCTTCCGGTATCAGTTA
>NW_007848011.1:0-676 GCF_000696425.1 Galeopterus variegatus
AGGGCCAAATGCACAGATTATTGTGATTTAAATACCAATGAATTTGCTTAAGGTTAAATTATAACCTCTGCAGAAATTATTTGGAGTTCTCTAACAATATGTTTCCTATTAACCTTGACTTTCTTATTAGTTTGAAGTTGGACTTCGTAACTTTGTATTCATTTCTCACCAATGCAACCAGAGAGATAAATATCTACCCTTTCATTATCTCAGATATGTTTTGAAATGTTCACCACAATCTGTAGACATGGAGCCTCTTAAAAAATAATAATGAAAAAAGGCCGTCTTGCTTCAGCAAAATAATGAAAAAGGCCGTCTTGCTTCAGACCACTCTTGGATCCACTCCAGACCAAGCACTCTCTCAGGTCTTTTGTGTCGTCGCTGCTCTTCCCTCTTCAGTGTCTTCTACACCAATGGCGGCAAGTCATTAGTCATCACCTTGAAGATGCCAGCAAGCGTAAGGCTCTGTAAAGAAATGGAGAAAAGAAGACTTTCAGAATGTCTTCTTAAAAAAACTTATAGAAAGAAAAAAAAAGAAAAGCATATTAGGAGATATACATATTTTTATTTTTTTTTTTAAAGCATGAAAGTAATCAAGTGCTGACTATGTGATTTTAACAGAAAAGGTGTGAGAAGATAGATGGGAAGAAGAAAAAGCTGCCTTAGAGAGTCTTAA
>NW_007848012.1:0-676 GCF_000696425.1 Galeopterus variegatus
AAAAAAAATCACAAAAACTAAAGGCCAAAAGATGCCATAAAAACACTGCTGAGTAGGTGAGAGTGTATTAACTTCAGGAGGATTTGGGCTGAAACTCAATTGTTAGAACAATGGGCCAAAATAAGAATAAGACTGAAAACAAAAAGATTTCTTAAAAATACCTACATAAAATAAATTTACTAGTCAGAAGCCTAATTTCTCTTCCAGAACTACAGCACAGTCAGGAAGATTTTCCCCGAGGCATGACACTTGAAAGTGTGCTCTAAAAAAACCAAAATGAAATAATCTGTTTGGAGAAAGCTAAAGTATGACTCTGAAGCAAGCACCCTCCAAAAATTCTTATTCTTCTGCTTGTGAGGCCCACAGTTTACCAGACAGCTCTCTATCTACTCTCCTCATGATATATTAGTAAATATGCCCCATCTAGTCCCTTTCTCCGAGTTAAAGTTCTCCATTGCCCAAGGAAACAGACCTACTTAGAAAGAGTCGAAGGAAATCCACCACACCTTCTCAAGAACAGTAACAGATAACTAAGAATCATTGTATGTAATACTAGAAGCATAAAAGTTAACATTTAAAATCAACATAGTAAAAGTGATCACCAGAGAAAACCGGTAATTCAAAGAATGTAATATAAGGGTTCAGCTTCACACTTTTGCATGTGGATATCCAATTT
>NW_007848013.1:0-676 GCF_000696425.1 Galeopterus variegatus
TAAAATAAATAAATTTTAAAAGGAACTGAATTGCTAGCTTGGTTTTCAAGAGATTGGTACATTTCATCAAAATTGTTGAATTCATGTGTGTAGATTTAT
Source organism: Galeopterus variegatus (assembly GCF_000696425.1). Lineage (NCBI taxonomy): Eukaryota > Metazoa > Chordata > Mammalia > Dermoptera > Cynocephalidae > Galeopterus > Galeopterus variegatus. The sequence continues at coordinate 100 of NW_007848013.1, forward strand.
GCATAGTATTCTCTGTAGTGGTGTTTCTTCCTTTGTTCTGGATATTGATAATTTGTGTACTTTCTTTTTTAGTCTGTCTGGAGGTTTCTCAGTTACACTGATATGAAAAAAAAAAAAAAAAAAAACGCAATAAACAAGAAACAAACAAAAACCCGGCTTTTGTTTTCATCGATTTTCTCCATTGTTTTTCTGTTTTCAATTTCATTGATTTCTGCTCTTGCCTGTACTATTTCCTTCCTTTCTGCTTGCTTTGGGTTTATTTTGCTATTATTTATCCAGTTTCTTAAGGTGGAAGCTTAGGTTATTGATTTGAGATCTTTCTTCTTTCTAATATAACTATTACTACTATAAATATCTCTTTAAGCAATGCTTTGGCTGTTTACCACACATTTTAATATATTACATATTCATTTTTGTTCAGTCTAAAATATTTTCTAATTTCCTTTGAGACTTTTTTTTTTTTGAACTATGAATTATTTAGAAGTATGTTGTTTGATTTCCAAGTGTTTTCAGATTTTCTTACGTAAAAAATGCAGAAAAGAGAAGTCAATAGAGATATGAAATAAATTAGGGCTGA
>NW_007848014.1:0-676 GCF_000696425.1 Galeopterus variegatus
ATTTTCTCATTCATTATTGTATTTTTAAAACTTAAGGTTAAGGTAATGTTTGGTAAATAGTGCCCGATAACATCAGAATTAAATAAGAAAAGAAAATGTCACTTTTTTTTTTTTCTTTTGGGAAGTGGTGTTTCTGGATGTAAGAGCAATATACCATTTTTGCAAAACAGGAAATATACCTTTCTTCTATCTAGAAATGGGGATGATCTGTTAAGCCTTATTTACCCTCTGGTTATTTATTTGTATAGTAGCCGTACAGAAAAGCTATGTCCCTGGCAGTTTTAAGAATAAAATGAAATAATTTATGCAAACAAATATTTGCCACATAGAAAACGTTATCATAATACTTTTTGACAGTCAAATAAAAGCTCTTTTCCTACTCCTAGAGAGCACATTTGTATTCTAGGTAAATGCATAGATGAGCACATTTAACTAACTCTGCATTGAACAGCTCCAAGACTACAGGTAAAGATATCTTCCCCATACAAACATTCATTGTTGTGCTAGTTCACATTGACTCTGTTTTCAAGCTGACTACAACAACTTAAATAGTTAAGATGTTCATTTTTTACAATGAATGAGATGCAATACCATTTTATGTTCTGTGTACTGAAGACCCAAGACTGTCTCTAGTTGCAGGCTCTGGCTCACTATTTTCTTGGTCCCAGAGCCAGGT
>NW_007848015.1:0-676 GCF_000696425.1 Galeopterus variegatus
TGCGCTTCCCAAGCGGCGCACTATAGCAGTGCGCCACCGGGCCGGCCCCAAGTTCGACTTAATTTAATGTAAGTAATACATTAAAATTTTTTAAGGAAAAAATTCTGAGTTCTTTTATCCCTACTCTCTTCCCCTACCACCTCCTCTCCAAGGTGGCATCTGGTACCTCCTGGCATGAAAATTAAGAGGGACTCTTGGGGGCTTTGGAGGTGGCTCCTTCCAAAGGTCCCTCATGATGAGTGGATGGAGCCCTCTAGCCTTGGCAGTCTCTTTCTTCTGACACACACTCCCCTTCTACAGCATCATTACCTGGATGGGTCCTCTTTCCATAATTACCTGGGCTGGAAGGGGTGGGCTTTCCCTCCTTTTCTAGTTGGCTCTCTCTCCCTTGCAGAAAAGTGCTTAGACTCTGGTCTTCCAATCCTGGTCCTCCATGTATCAAATAGATTCTAAAGAAGCTTAGCAAATCCTTTCTCTTTTTTGCAATGTCTGACTTTCCAGCCCATTGTCTTCTTAAAGGGGTCATGGTCTTGCTGTCTTCTGCCCTGGAGCAATAAGCTACATTCCAGGAAAGGGGAGGTTGCAAATGTTAAATGAGGAGGTGGGGTAAAATGCCTTGATTTAACATTGACAAAATATAATTCTTGTAACTGTTTCAAAAATGAGTGAAAACCTG
>NW_007848016.1:0-676 GCF_000696425.1 Galeopterus variegatus
TCTTTCCTGACATTCAATGTAAAAATGATAAAGACTCTTTGACTTAACAAAACATCTTACTGAAGAGGCCATCATTTTGTGTTAACTACAAACCTTGGAAATCATTGTTTTATTAAAAATATTGAATTTGTAATTGTCTATTGTATGAAATAATGTTAGTTCATAAGTTTTGCCTTTTATTAATCACTTAGCTTGTGAATAAACTCAGAGTTCTTTTTTCCTTTTCTTTTAATTGATCTTCCAACAACCTGAAACTTCTTACAGAAGAGAAAGCAGTTCTCAAAGTAGCAGCTCATCTCACACCGGCATTAAAGGCAGCCTTCGTCTGTTTTCTGACTCTAAATGCAAAGCAAAGCTTTGTTTCTCTTATATTATTTCATAGGCGTGTTGTGAAGTTAAAATGAGATAGTCCGTGCAGAACTTTCTGTGCAGTGCCTAGCATAGAGTAAACGCTCACTAAATGTTAATTACTATTACTATCTGATCCCTCTCTCTATTCTCACTGGGCTTACCATAGTTTAGAATTTTACTACTTTTGCCTTGCTGAATTACAATAGCCTTCCAATAGGTTTTCCCTCCTCTAATATAGTCTTTTCCCCTCTTCCATACATATGCGTTGTCACCAGAGTAAATGTCCTGATGAATCACTCTGGACCATTCAGGTTTCTGATCAAAC
>NW_007848017.1:0-676 GCF_000696425.1 Galeopterus variegatus
TGCCATTTACCTTTAAAAGCCAATGCTTGTGTGTTAATAAACGGAACTGCTTGAGAGAACCCCCACCGTGTCCGAGTGTCCTTTAACTGGGCTGGTTTGGGGCCGGTGGTGTGCTCACCTCTCTTCACAGCTCTCTTCCCCTGTCTCCTTCAAAAGGACCGTCTCCTTCAAAAGGAGACCGGAGATAAAGAGGAATCCTGGGCCGTTTGCTCGCCCACTGAAAGGAACGAGGCTAGGGCTGTACGGGTCGGCTGCTGGCAGCGGACCCGACACACAGTAATATGTTGAACTTTTACAAAACTAGAGGTGGAAAAGGGGAAGGAGAGAGGGAAGGAGGCTAATGAGGAATTGGTCAATGAACACATGAATGATTGCGTATTGTAATGATGAATATGCTAATGATACCGATCTAACCACCACATGTTGTACACAATTACTGAAAATCAACATTGTACCCACATGTATGTATAATTTTTAAAAGAAAAAAACAATGACATTCTTCACAGAAATAGAAAAAACAATCCTAACGACACAGTTAATTAGGATTTAGTGAGATAATTATGTGGTTTCCAGGTACTTTCATGAAGTTGTTGTTGATAACCAGATGTTGGCTTGGCTTCTTGGAATTCTCTCACCACCTGTGGGTCAGTTTACTTGGAATTCTGACACAAAGATA
>NW_007848018.1:0-676 GCF_000696425.1 Galeopterus variegatus
TCAGCATTGTGTTATGAGATTGATCTATGTTGTTGCACTTAGCAATGGACTTTTTTTTTAAATTACTGTGTTGAATATATTGCAATTTATTTATCCATTCTATTGTTGGATTTTTGGATTGTTTTCAGGTTTTGGCTATTACAAATAATTCTACTGTGAAAATTCTTTTACATGTCTTTTAGTGCACATGCGTATAATTTTTTTGTTTTTGAGTGTTGACTTAGAAGTGTAATTACAGTAGATACTGCGAAAGACTTTTCTAAAAGTGGCTGTACCAATTTACATTTCCACTATCAGGGTTTGAAAGTTCTTATGGTTCTCCATCCTTGCTCATACTTGGTTTGTCAGTTTCTTTTAATTTGAGCAATTCTGGTTTGGTGGATGTGTAGTTCTAATTTGCATTTTGTCTCATGATGTGTAGTTCTAATTTGCATTTTGTCTCATGACTGATTATATCAAGCATCCTTTTTTTATGCTTATTTAACATTTGGATATCCTCTTCTGTGAAGTTCCTATTGAAATCTTTGACTTTTTTTTTTTAAAACATATAAAAAATGGTTTGTCTGTCTTTTCTCTGCTGATTTGTGTTTATATATTATGGATACTATTTTTTCGTTGAAATTGCAAATGTCTTCTCCCACTCTGTGGCTTGCATTTTTTATTTTCACTGATGTCT
>NW_007848019.1:0-676 GCF_000696425.1 Galeopterus variegatus
TAGATTCTGGTTGGCACAAATGGGACATTATGGGTGTCAAAAAGGCTTTAGGGATTTTGGTGGGTTTCTCCTTGTTCCCTCTTTCTTTTACTGAAAACCAAGAGATGCAGTATCAGAATAACCCGAAAATCCAGGTGAGCCCAATGCCACGGGCTGTGCCAACATGGCTGCAGCAGGTAGAAGTGTCTCCTCTTCTTTCTTCTGTGTAGGAGTCTTCAGTAGCCATTTATGCAAAACTGCATCCTGGGGGATGGCAGGATATTTTCCCACCCACTGCAGAGTTGTTCAACTCAACTTACCTAGGGACTTAGAGGATGTCCCGGAGCCCCCCAGGCAGCTCCAGATGTCAGGGCAATGACTCCTTTTCCAAGACAGAAAAACTTGTATGATCTCATTGCACAGTAAAAGCAGTGGCTGGGAGGAGGGAAGGAAGAATAGGGCCCTAAGAAGTCCTCAAGATCAAAACATGAACGCTGGGATAAGAAAAAAATTTCATCTGTTTCATTCCCAATCCTTGATACCGTCTGCTTCATGCGAACAGATGCAAATTTGGGGCCATTTTTTGTTCTCATTAAGAGGAGAGTGGTATCAATTTTAATAAAGTCTAAGAACAGTCGTTAATAGAATGCATTTTTCATCCACCTACAAACATAGTGGAAGCCCCGTCGGTGACTCA
>NW_007848020.1:0-676 GCF_000696425.1 Galeopterus variegatus
AACATTTACAAAGAAAAGTTTTAGTCAGTGCTTGTGGAGCCTATACACACTGATATCCCCCGGAATCCATCCTATGCATGTTCTCATTTTTTACTTCATTGTTGGAATTACCTACGTCGAACACCTAGTTCAGGAGCATTTTGCGCACAAGAGGAGTGAGCTCGTGGCCAAAATTGGAATGGGGCCAATCTTTCCAACAGGTCCTCACATGTGTACCTCCACACCTGGCATGGGTTTGTCTGCATGACAGTGCCAACCCTGGCAAGTGGGGAGGTAGGTTAAGACTTGAATCCCAGAGCACAGGAAAAATATGAGGCTACAGGAAGATCTGGACAGTTAACAGCAGTACAGAAACACATGAACAAGGCCAATGCCAATGTAAATGCAGTCGAGGATCTGGTGTCAGAGAAGCTGCCTGGATAAATAGCATCCTCTATAAGGAGATGCTCTCCCCATGTCTGCCCTGTCTTCTTGGACCACTCCTATGCTTTGGGAGAGTTTGAGCAACCACTTACGGACCATTTGTTAGTTGTGTTGAGATTGGTTTACTTATGTCACTCTGACAATTGCTGCTGGGTCACTGCAGAAAGGAGAGTGGAAAGAGGAAAACATACATAAAACAAAAAGCAAAAACACAAACAAATCAGTACTCCTACAAAGATCAGGCTCCTCTTCA
>NW_007848021.1:0-676 GCF_000696425.1 Galeopterus variegatus
GAGGCCAGCCTGCATTTTTTCCTAGTCGAATTTTTAGCTGATTTGCTTTTCCACTTTTGATACTCATTGAATTCTTTCTTTATTCTTGAATCTTAAAAAATTCTCAGGACATGTCTTAAAGATGGTCATACTGCACTAAATTTTCCTGGAAGACAATATGGCCTCAACATATTTGTTTTCCTTCACTTCAGGAAGATTTTACAATGTATATTTTAATATAGTTTTGGATCTGTTTGTTCTGTTTTCAGGTAATGAGAAATTTATCATGTGTGTATGGAATCTGCCTCCAAATCAATTGTATCTTTCTTATTTGTTCACTTTATTGTATTTTTCTTTACAATTTGTACTGTTTTGAGAAGTGTTTTCTTGATATCTCTGACTCTATTTCAGCAGCATCTATTCTACTTCTGATTGCTTCTAATTTGTTTTGGTTTCTCTAATTATTTTATTACCTTTAAGTTTCTTTTTTTTGCTTTTCCAGCTTAGCTTTTATCTTTCAATGCTTTAAAAACTCTTTCTTGATTTTCCATATTTTTCAACATAATTTTTCAGAGTTTTAAAAAATATTTGAGATTATAGGAAATAGTTTCTGAAACTATTTTTAAAATAGTTATTATTTTATTTTTTTATTTTGTAAATTAAACATATTTTAACGTTACTTGTACATATTTGTGGG
>NW_007848022.1:0-676 GCF_000696425.1 Galeopterus variegatus
TCTTTGGCATTATTTTAATCCATGCATTTCAAAAATTTTACCAGGCTATCTAAGTATTGTTTTATATATAAACTAATAAACCCACAGGTTCAAGTTATTTTGCAGCTGAGGTAAGCTGTCCTTTTCTAGATTCTCAATTACTTTTTCTATTGTTGTCGTGTATAAATAAAAACAAACAAAATGTGTTGACTTTAACTGAGCACCATATATCAAAATTAACTCAAAATTGATTACAGATCTACATGTAAAAATCTAAAAGTATAAAAACTTCTATATAGGTGAAAATATTTTTAACACTTTAAAAATTTATTTTAATTGACACATTGTAATTGTACTTTATGGGGTACAGTCTAATGTTTTGGTACACATGTATGTTGTATAATGATAGGGTCAGTGTAGTCAGTGCATCCAAGTGAAAAACTTTTTGATGCTGTGATAGGTAAAGTGTTCTTAGATTGGATGCAAAAGCACAAAATCTAAAAGATAGATGAAATGGGGCCAGCCCCGTGGCTCACTCGGGAGAGTGCAGCGCTGGTAGCTCCCAGGCCGCGGGCTCAGATCCTATATAGGGATGGCCGGTGTGCTCACTGGCTGAGCGTGGTGCAAACAACACCTTGCCGAGGGTTGCGATCCCCTTACCGGTCAAAAAAAAAGATAGATGAAATGGGTGCTATCA
>NW_007848023.1:0-676 GCF_000696425.1 Galeopterus variegatus
AAGACAATCATATTGATACAGAAGAAAATATTTGAGAATATACAACGTCCATTCATGATAACAATTCTCCCCAAATTAGGAATAGGAGGGATTTTTCTTGACGTAATAAAGGTCATGAATGGCTAACATTACATTAAATAGTAAAAGACTAAATGCTTTCACTATCAGATCAGGCACAAGGCAAGTGCGTCTCGCCACTCCTATCAGCATCATACGGGAGTGCTAACTGGTCCAAAGAGGCAAAGCAAAACAAATACACGGCATACGGATGGAAAGAAGGAGGTAAAGTGTCTCGCTCTGCAGATGACATTATTATCTGCATCAGTGGTTCTCAGCCAGAGAGATCTTGCCCCGCGAGAATCATTTGACGATGTCTGGACACATTTTTGGTTGTCACAACTGGGGTTGGGGTTTATGATACTATCTCCAGAAAACAGAGGCCAAGGATGCCCTAAACATTTTACATGCACATGACAAAGCTACCCTCTCCCACTCCAACAAAGAATTATGTGGCCCCAAATGTAAGCGGGTCTGAGATTGGGAAGCCCTGGTCTGCACAGAAATTCTCAAGACAACTAAGTCAAAGCTCCTAGAACTAAATGAGTTCAGCAAGCAGGAGAATAAAAGGTCAATATATAAATATTAATTGTGTTTCCACACACTAGGTATAAAAAAA
>NW_007848024.1:0-676 GCF_000696425.1 Galeopterus variegatus
CCTCTCTGTGCACTCAGTACAGGGCTGGGGCATGTCTTCTGCAATCCTCGTCTCTCAGCCCTGCCCGGCCGCGAAGGGGTCTCAGGCCTCCGCCATGGACACTGTGGGCGTTCCTGTGGCCCTGGTCAAGGTCCTCTCTGGGCCTCCCACCTTCCCCCCAGTATTGCGGCCCCCTGTGTGGTTGAGTTGTCTCCCACACCAGGGCGCGTGCCCCCCGGAGGAGGATCCCACAGCACACAGTTCCTCTTTGAATTCCCCCTTCGTGAGCCGGCTTGGCGCCCTCAGTCCGTCAACTCTCCGGCAGGATCAAGCGGGCTCGGAGGCACCCCGGTCACCCCTCTCCCAACCAGAAATCAGTCTGGGGTTTTTCCGAACTGAAGGCCACAGAGATGGTATCTGCCTCCCGGAAACAGAGAGTTTACCTGGGTCGAAGCCCCAGGTGTGGTGGAGTGACAGTCTGGACGGGATCCTCTTCTCTGCCCTCTGACGCTGGCCGGGGGCTCCCCATGCCACCAGCCTCGCTAGAGATCCGCGGGTGGAGTGGGATTGGTGGCTGGTCCACAGGCCCCTGGGGGCCCCGTGCTGAGGCACACAAGTGGCATGGCTCAGTGAGGGGCCGCGCCAAGTGAAGATGGCTGGCTTGCCCGATCTGAGCCGGCCAGCTCCGCCCCCCCCC
>NW_007848025.1:0-676 GCF_000696425.1 Galeopterus variegatus
GGTCACCATTTCTCCCCTTTTATTTTTCATTATATGTTCGACTCCAACTGGGGTGTTTCTTTGAATATGCCTTAAGTGTTATATGCACTTATAGAAACAGATGTGTGAACAAACAGAAGTTTGTACCAAAACTCATGTAATGAGTGTTGAATGGTGCCAGTCACCTGGAAAAAAAGTCACAGATGTTACATTTGGTAATCACTGGGGGTTTTGTTAATAAAATATCTTATTTTTTTCTCTGTTCTGTCTTTTATTTTCTTTTATTTCTATCAATTCAGATTCCAGAATTTTTGCTCTGGATTCCAGCCTATTTTTCCCACTGGAAGATTTTCAGTATTCTATGGGTAAGAGAGCATCTTGCTAAGTGGCTGAGCTCATCAATACTGCCTGGTTACTGTGGAGACTAAAAGCAAATGGGAACCTGAACTGAAAACAGACAGATTGAACTGAAATGCTGCCTTGCATATGGAAAGCACACAGTGTTGCTCTGTAGTCCTTTCCAATTGAAGTTCTGAATGGGTCATGTTCAGTGTCTTTGTTATCAAAGATGCCAACCTAAGAAATGATAATATTTATCAGTACTAAAAATGGATAACAGATAACCCCATACAGCTTAGAATAATGTACAACAAAACTCTCTGAGGTTTGAGTTGATTCATTCTGTGTGAAAGATTAT
>NW_007848026.1:0-676 GCF_000696425.1 Galeopterus variegatus
TGAATGCTGTAGACTCTAGCCTGATGAAATATTTTTCCCAGTAGTGCTAATTGCCTACTTTTTATGTTTCATTTTATGATTCCATAGATACTCACAAATTAGCTCTATTATACCAAGCCAGTGGATGAGATACATTTTACAGTAATAAATAATTCATATTTCTCTTAAAAATTTATATATACATAATTATAGATATAAATATAAATGCAGCATGCATAAAGTACAATCCTGATTCTTTACATAGGCAACTACATGATCATTAAACACTAGTGTTGTAAATATTTTTATTTTTTGTAAAATAATGCTAATAAAATATGTGTATATTTTCAAAAAAAAAATTAAAATTTCAGCTTTGTTTTAAATAATTTTATTTAAAATTAGAATTTATGTTTGGTGATCGACCAAATGGGCACCCAGGTGAACTGTGGCCCTGCAAGCCAACTCTGATGCAGCAGCTGGACTGCCCATCCCTGAACCCCAGACAGGCCTGCCCACCAACCAAATGAGCCGAGGCAGCCCACCACACACTCAAATGCATTGATACAAGAAGAGTCACCAGCAGAGCCTACAAATAGAGGAGGAAGTCTTTCCTGTCATAGCCCACTCCAGAGTAACAGAAGAAACAAGTATCCTATCAGATGACCAAACATCAATGAAAAAATACTAGAACTATAAT
>NW_007848027.1:0-676 GCF_000696425.1 Galeopterus variegatus
ACCCCCTTATTTTCTGCCACATACAGGTGGAAGGGCTTGGTTACGTCGGGGAGCCCCAGAGTCGGTGCGGACATCAAGGCTGCCTTGATGTTGTTAAAAGCATGTTGTTCTTCTTTTCCCCACTTGAAAGCCTGACTGTTCTTAATGAGGGGATATAACGGGGCTGCCATCTCAGCAAAACCAGGTATCCATAGGCGGCAGAACCCGGCAGTACCTAAAAATTCTCTGATTTGTCTTGGGTTAGCGGGTGGCGGAATGTGAAACACTGTCTCTTTTCTGGCCTCAGACAACCATCTCTTCCCGTTTTTAAGAAGGTACCCCAAGCAACTGACCTGTTGCTTGCAGATCTGAGCCTTTTTGGCGGAGGCTCGATAGCCCAGTTCTCCCAACTCTGTAAGGAGACGCTTTGTCCCTTCCAGACACAGTTCCTCGTCGGCTGCTGCCAGGAGGAGGTCGTCTACATACTGCAACAGAGTTACCTGGGGGGTTGAGGCCTGGAACATGGCCAAGTCTTGGTGGAGGGCCTCATCAAAGATGGTGGGCAAGTTTTTGAACCCTTGAGGCAGGCGGGTCCATGTGAGTTGCCCTGCTAGGCCAGTCTCTGGATCTTTCCACTTGAAGGCAAAGTAATCTTGACTTTTTACAGCCAGCGGTAAACAGAAGAATGCATCTTTGA
>NW_007848028.1:0-676 GCF_000696425.1 Galeopterus variegatus
CATGAAATACTTAAGCCCTGTCCATCAGTCAGTGTCTTTGGGCTTACAGTATCCACAGCCACGAGCAAAACCACTTCAAAAGCACATTTATCCTCAAATTAACACATCATATATCTGAGAAGTTCAGCATCCCTACTTACAACTCCAGGGCTCTCAGCAATGTGAAGGAACACTTGATTCCTAAAACTACCAGCCTTACACACAAGGACATACTTGCCAAAAAATAAGACTTAACATCAGTCAAGTGGCTGTCATTTAACACAGATTGTGAATATCTGTGCTAATTCTGAAAAATGATAGCCATATGTGGGTAGACAGGGTTAAGCCACTGGCAGAAGGAAAAGTTAGTGAAGAACATCAAACAACTGATTTAATGAAATTGTGAAGCTGGTGTTTGGAGAAGGTGACACAATGGCATACAATGACATGTGTGCCATTTCTCCATAAATGTGTGTTCTCTACTCATTTATAAAGTGTTCTTTTATGTGCTCACCCACTGTCAGGTGGGCTAACATAGTGGTTATGAGCACAGGCACTGTGCCAGGTTGCCCAGGTGTGTATCCCAGCAGTGCCCCCCTACCCATGACTAGTTACTTCACTGCCTGTGCCTCAGTACCCTCACGTGTAAATAGGGAGGACACTAATACTCATTCTTAAGGTTGTGATGAGGAATCAG
>NW_007848029.1:0-676 GCF_000696425.1 Galeopterus variegatus
TTATAATAACCAAAACAGCATGGTACTGGCATAAAAACAGACACACTGATCAATGGAATAGGATAGAGAGTCCAAAAATCAACCGACACACCTACAGCCACCTGATCTTTGACAAAGGCACCAAGCCTATACACTGGGGAAGAGACTGCCTCTTCAGCAAATGGTGCTGGGAGAACTGGATATCAATTTGCAGGAGAATGAAAATAAACCCATACCTCTCACCATTTACTAAAATCAACTCAAAATGAATTAAAGAATTAAATATACACCCTGAAGCAATAAAACTTCTTAAAGAAAACATAGGAGAAACACTTCATGAAGTAGGACTGGACACAGACTTCATGAATATGACCCCAAAAGCATGGGCAACCAAAGGAAAAATAAACAAATGGGATTATATTAAGCTAAAAAGCTTCTGGACAGCAAAAGAAACAATTAACAGAGTTAAAGGACAACCAACAGAGTGGGAGAAAATATTTGTGAAATATGCATCTGACAAAGGACTAATATCCAGAATATACACGGAACTGAAACAAGTTTACAAGAAAAAAACAAGTAACTGAATTAAAAAATGGGCAAAAGAGCTAAATACGCATTTCTCAAAAGAAGATATATGAATGACCAACAGACATATGAAAAAATGCTCAACATCACTCAGCATTTGGGAAATGCAAAT
>NW_007848030.1:0-676 GCF_000696425.1 Galeopterus variegatus
ACTAATGATAGTTCTTGGATGTCTAATAAATACCTTGCAGCTCATTCTTAGAAAAAGACTCCTCTCCTAAAACAGAAACCATGTAGAGAATGCATCTTCAAAGAGAACTTTAATCAATCATGTCTTAAAAAAATGTGAATTTGAGAGTAGTTTATGGCATCTGTCTCTTACATTAGACTGGATAAATGTATTTGACTTTTAAATACTGTTTCTCATTTATGCTACTTTCACTCTTTCATCGTTTGAAAATCAGTAAATAGATATTTTCCTTAACCCTGCTGTCATCCAGATAATGACAGCCACTGTTGTAATGATCCAACCCCCTTTGAAAGTCTCTGTGCTTTGAGGTAGAAGGACTCAGGTCCCTAGGGCTGGCCTCAGGGTCTCTGAGTTATGCAAATTTGGGGGCCCTGGTCTCTTGCGTCCTGCACAAGAGAAGCATGGGCCATGGCACACAGTTCTCAGCAGCAGTCAGGGCCCTTCATGGCTAGAATAAGGATCTGTTGCTGAGTGTCCTGGCCCTCCCTCAGAAATCCAGAAGTCTGGGTGACTATGCTGCTCAGAGTATTGATCACATTACTTGAATTTATTGCTTTTACTTATGCTTCAGTGGTGAGACAGCGAGTTCTTCCGTGGTTTATAACTCTCCATATTTGTTTGTATTGACAGCAAACCC
>NW_007848031.1:0-676 GCF_000696425.1 Galeopterus variegatus
AAAAAAAAAACCACCCACACCCTAGAATCTTTGAAGCATATTACTGGAGAGAAGGAACTGTACAGAGAGAGCTCCAGAGATCTTCAGCAGTGGTGGTTCCCCTCCATCCTTTAACACCAACAAGAACTGTGTAAAACCATAGACATAACCATGGAAAGTAGTAAGGCACATAATTTTTATGCTCACACAATCCTGGGAAGTTTTTACAATCCCAACAAACAGAGTGGAATGATCTCTTAATACACAGGGCTTCAGATAGGGTCATGAGAGAATATCTCTTTAGCAGTGGAGCTAAATTAGCCTAAGACTAAAGACTAAACTGGACTTAGTCTAACATACCCTAAAAGCAAGACTTGAAATAATCAAACTGATATCGACACTTTGACTGCATTCCAGGAAAAAGTACAACACCATTTAAAAGAATAAAACAAAACTTAGAACCCAACAACACATAATTCACAATGGTTGACATCCAACAGAAAATTGCCAGACATTCCAACAAGCAAGAAAATACACAGAAGAAAAAATCAGTCAATGTAAACTGATTCAAAAATGACAGAGATGATAAATTTAGAGGGTACAGATGTTAAAACAGGTATCATAAATATACTCAACATGCTCAATAATGGAATATGTGAATATGATTAAGAGAGAAGTGAATTATGCAAAAAAGACC
>NW_007848032.1:0-676 GCF_000696425.1 Galeopterus variegatus
GCCGGTGCTGGCCAGAGACGCTGAGTTTGTGCAAAGTCGCAGGGCTTCCAGGAGCCACGAGGAGGGCCCAGGCGCTCTGACCGCAGTTCAGGATGCTCGCCGTCCCTGCTCGGCCCCGTGCAGACTCCTGGGCATGGACATCGGTGGTAAGATGCCGTCCACAGCAGAAACTTCCAATGGTATCTCAAGCAGGTGCTTTTTTTCTGACCAAGGAAGTGATTTAGTTTGGATTAAAGGCCTAAAGCTAATATATATTAGGAAGTGTTAGTCCCGTGGGTCCTCATGGCATCAGAGTGAAGAACACGCCACGTTTACCCCTTCAGCACACAAAGCAGCCCAGACTGTATCCTGGGTTTTTTTTCAGATTTCAAAAATGAACACGCAGTGACATAGCATTGTACTCAAATGTCACCTCTTAAAAGGCGGTCTTATCACCTGATCAGAACATGACATGCCTCAGTTTAAGCTCATTGTCTTGATGACTCAGACTCTGTGAAGCACAGTTGGCTATTGATCAGACCCTGTTCCTGATCAATGAACTCAGAGTTTCCGGGATGGGCCCGGGCACCACAATTTCTGAAATCTCTCCAAGCAGTTCCAATGTGTGGCCAGTGCTGAGCTCTCCAAACATTTAAATTCTATAATTTCATTATTTCTCAAACATTTCTAATCCAGG
>NW_007848033.1:0-676 GCF_000696425.1 Galeopterus variegatus
CCTGCGTTGTTGTGGGTATCAGCTGTGACCCTGTAAGTGCCTTGCTCAGTGGTATTTTCACTTGTCATCACCATTGTCATCATCGTCATCATGGCAGGAAGGAAGACATGGCAGTTCCAAGCTGCCAGACTTCTGCCTTTTGCTTGGGCCCACTCCACCTGCCCAGCAATTGCCAAGCATCCACTACATGCCAAGCCCTATGCTAGGTTTGGGGATATGGAGGCAAACACGCAGCCCTGGAGATGCTCCAGCCTTGTGGGGGAGACTTCTGTTATGAATGTGGGGGGTCCCAGGGGATGCTCCAGGATGGCCTGGCCCTGGCTCCTTCTGGGCAGGGGGTAGCCTTGCATTCCCCACCCACTGGAACTTAGGTGGCCACCTGTGTGTCTTTCGCCAAGCAGGACCCGACCAGAAGGAGGCCTCTGGGGAAAGGAAGAGGGTGTGCCTGGCAGGGGTGGGAACAGGGTGTGGGGTGCTCAGCAGGTGCTGACCCACTGAGAAAGGGAAGTGAGAGAGCAGGTTGGGGCCAGCACAGGCTGGGCCTGTGGGGATGATGTTCTCAGGTCTGAGCCTGGCCAGCAATGTGGACTAACCCCCTTTCTCGCCTCCCCCAATGCAGGTGCTCGGCTCTTGTCCTGAGTGAGGTTCAGGAAGATGGGCTGGGGGCAGGGGCAGC
>NW_007848034.1:0-676 GCF_000696425.1 Galeopterus variegatus
GACTCATGGAGAAATGGAGAGGCCTGAGGCCTGAATACATTGAAATTCCAAAAAAATTATTAAATACCTTGGCTTTCAGGCTCCAGGATGCCTGCTGATGATAACTAATTTTAAACAAATCTGCACTCAAAAGTATACAAAGTAATCCCTGAGCCTGGAATGTCTGGAGTCTCACATCTCATTCATCTGTCAGGGACCCAGTTTAAATTTCATCTTCTCAGGTTGTTCCAGTTTCCCCTCCCTCTTGCTGTCCTAGCAGTATATTTATGCCTTTGTTTATAACACATCACACTCTGCCTTCCATTGGAAGTATCCGAGTAGTTCAAGTAGGCTGTCGAAGGGCTGGGTCTTTGAGTTTCTCGTTCTCTCTGCCTTTAGCTTTTACTTCCGTATAGTGGATTCTCAGTAAATGTTTGGCTGATCTGTTTATTGGGAGAAGGATAGGGGAAAAATAAAGCCTAGTTTTAAGTTACAGCCAGTCAAAATGGAGACAGTATATTATGGTCATGGGATCCAATGGAAAATTAAAGAAAAACCTTTGAATGTGTAAGACATGAATATTTTTCTGCCAAAAATAATTCTGTACAAGTAATGTATTAGAATATCACTGAATTGGGGAGGTCCCTTTTCTCTGTGTTATGTCCAGTCAGAATAATAAAGATTAAATTTGCTTCAC
>NW_007848035.1:0-676 GCF_000696425.1 Galeopterus variegatus
TACCCACTAAAACCCACAGAACTTTTCAATATATTCTTAGGGGAAACCAAGATATTGGCTATGGAGGAAGAAAACCTATTTTCCAAGACAAAGAAAAAATTACATTTTATTTTCCATGCTATAATTCATATGTCTTAATGGGGGGATCCCTTCAAACACGAAGATACCAAAAGTTCCCTTTGAAAATCCTATCTAGCCCTTATCTCACCTCCTCCCAACCTCCCTCAGTCTGGAGATAACTACTTGGTTGCTATTTAGTGACTTCAAATGTAACCATTTGGTGTGAGTTGTGAATAGAGAATTCACATTCTCCTCAAGTATGCATTCAGCTTAGCTAAAAATAGCTATAGTACTATGCCAAAGAAACATCAATAAATCACATAAATGATATCATATGAACCATATTTTCTGAAGCTATGAATGTAATAAAAATGCAATGAAGTAGCCAAAAGACAGAAACAATCCACATACCCATTAACAGATGCGCAGAGAAACAAAACATGAGATATACACACAATGGGATATTATTCAGACTTAAAGGGGAATGAGATTCTGGCATGTCCCATAACACAGATGAATTTTGAAGACGTTCTGATAAGTGAAATAACCAGAAACAAAAGGACAATATTGTATGATTCTACTTATATGAGATACCTAGATAGGCAAACTTACAGAG
>NW_007848036.1:0-676 GCF_000696425.1 Galeopterus variegatus
AGGAGTTCACCACCACATGATCAGCCCTACAAGACATCCTCAAGGAAGTCCTGCATCTAGAATCCAAAAAATGATAATCACTGCTATGAATACAAAAGAAAGAACAAACCCACTGGTAGAACAAAAATGCAAAGGATAAAGAGAAAGAAAGTAAATCTTACCACCACAAACAATCATAATGGCAATGTAATAATGCCCCTGCTTTAATTCTGATTTTACTAATTTTGATATTCTCTCTTCTTTTTCTGTCAGTCAGTCTAGACAAAGGTTTGCAAATTTTGTTGATCTTTTTGAAGAATCAACTTTTGGTTTTGTTGATGTTCCCTATTGTTTTTTAATTCCCTATTTCATATATTTCTTTTGTAATCTTTGTTATTTCCTACTCGTATTTTCTTTTGGTTTAGTTTGCTATTCTTTTTCTGTTTTCTTAAGGTAGAAATTTAATGACAGATTTGAGATTTGTCTTGTTTTTAATATAAATACACTTTTTTCACAAGTAGAAATTTTCCACTAAGCACTGCATGAACCCTGCATCCTATAAATCTTGATATGTTGAGCTTTGATTTTTTATCTCAAAATACTCTCTAATTTCCCTGTGATTTTTCTTTTTACCCATTATTTAGGAGAGTGTTAATTTCCACACATTTGTGAATTTTCTAAATTTCCTTCTGTTATT
>NW_007848037.1:0-676 GCF_000696425.1 Galeopterus variegatus
TGGTAAAGCCACCTCTGTGTTCGCTGACTTTTCTGCCAAAAAGTGCCAAGGGAAGTTCCCTCTGTGCATGGACAGCGAGGTTCATTTTTGCTGTTAAAAGTGGGAACCCCGACAACCTGGAGTCTGGTCCACAGCTCCTTTCCCAGCTGCAGCGCCACTTGTGCATCTCCCGACTCTGCTGCTGGACCAGAGGCTCCGTGGACAAAGAAGCCATGTGTTCCCTGAGAGCCACCGTGAGGCAGGGAGCAAATCAAAGCTGGAGCTGACGGTGGGGCTGATGGGGGCAGCCAGTGCCCTCCTTGTGCTGGGAGGTCCCTGGTGGGGAAGGACGCTGGTGGCAGCAGCAGCAGGGGCCCCCTCACAGGCGCTCTGTGTTTACTGGAAGCTTCCACTGACATCCCTACAGTTGACTGAAATGTGGCAGATGCCTCTGAGAAGCACCCAGAGCATGCGGACGTTGGGCTTTCAGAACCAAGTGGCAGCTGGTCATGAGCTCTGAGGGATGGAAGCAGCCCCCACTGAGCTACGGCCTGCCTGGGCAGTGTCCCTCCCTGAGGATGTGTTGGGGCAGGGTGGGGCTGACACCTTGTGATGTGGGAACGGGGACTTGCCGGGAAACTGTTGCTGAGAAGGATGACTTCTGCTGAGAGGAGCCATTTGTCTTGGTGATGGTGGC
>NW_007848038.1:0-676 GCF_000696425.1 Galeopterus variegatus
GTTTTACATATAAAAACATGTCTTGACAACAAACTGAATTATTTGGACTTCCTCAGCCTTTCTACCATGTAAACATAATTCTGCATTATAAACACAGGGATTTGGAGATGACTGAAAAAACAGCCCAGAATTTCAGATGAACAAAACTAGGTAAATAAAGTAGGTGAGTCTATCTAGAAACTTTAACAGATCATGAAAGCTACAAAATTCTCTTGAAAGGTTCTCACTGTAAACTCCATGAGGAGTGGGTTCATTTGGTTCCACATTGTATTCCAGCACCTAGCATCTGGCACACAGTAGGTACTAAACACATGTTTGTTGAATGATTTCACAAATGAACAGAAAGAATGTGCTTTGTTTGTGAAGCTAAAATAGGGGGAGCTCAGCAAAAGCAACAAGTGGTCAGCATTTGTTAAAGGGTTGAACTTCATAGAGGAAAGGCATTGAGTGTGAGTTATTAAATAATGCCCACGATATCCAGCCCGGATTCCATTAAGCCCCAGGCTAAAGGGTGAACAGTTAATTTCAGAGCTGAACTAAATAGTTATATCACATATCAGTCAAGGTGATATATGCCTCTAAATCCCTTGGAAAGCACCCAAGGGCAGAGGCCAGAAATCATTATAAGCTTGACTAGGAAAACTGCTAATAAAGTGGGTCATGGAACTTTTTTTTT
>NW_007848039.1:0-676 GCF_000696425.1 Galeopterus variegatus
TTAAGCCATTTTGTATCATTTTACATTTCACTGTAATAAACCTAACACATATTTTTGTACAGAGATGGGAGAATAGAAGACCATGAGAGTGTCCAATAGGGAAAGCTAATATAAAGGTAGATATTTTCTTTTAAATACAATTCCTTGTCACTATTATATAATTGCTTTTCCCCATGCTATCCTGCAGAGTATATGTACTTTAATCTTTTTTCTGTTTCATAGAGTTGGGAAGAGTAGGTAAATAAGATCATTAGTAGGGTTCCTAGTAATAATACTATAGCAATCAAATGCAGTTGAAATGTTTTAAACTATTACTACTTTATTAAGAACCTTGAACTCATTATCTCATTTAATCCTCACAAATTTTCATGAAGTCAGTCTTATTATCATTATTTTATAGATGAGGAAATGGAAACTCTGCATCACTATTGATGGAGGATAAAAACAGCACATACACAGCAAGAAGATAAACTTTGAAGACATTTCTGAATTATGATTTAGGTTTGTGGTGGCAAGCTTGCTAATCATTTTGTTAGGGGGGAGTTAAAACAGAGTGGAGGTTGTGAAATATTGCATTGGAAGACATACTTTTGTTTTTATTGTATGAGTTTTCATAAAAAATCTTTGTGTGAATTGTACAGAAGTCCATCTCCTAGCTCCCATGAGGTGACACACA
>NW_007848040.1:0-676 GCF_000696425.1 Galeopterus variegatus
GGAGCGCCGCTGCGCTTCCCAAGCAGCGCACTATCCAGTGCGCCACCGGGCCGGCCCTTTTCTGATCCTTTTAATTATATTCTTAATTCTATCACTCTTTCCAGCAGAATAATTTTTCTCCTTAATAATATGATTACTCTTTCTATTTTTATCATAAATTCCATCTCATCTTTTACTTCTGTATTCCTAGCCTAAAATATACTCATATTCCCGACCCTAACTATAATTTTCTTAAACAGGAGTTACCAAACTTGACAGAAGAGACAGAAAGCCTGAATAGGCCAATGACCATAGAAGATATTGAAAAGATTGCTAAAGATTCATACCTAAAAAATATGCCAGACCCAGGTAGTTTTTTTTTTTTTTTTTTTTTTCTGACCAGGTAGTTTTACATTTGGTTCTAAAAAAATGATTTTGTTTGTTGGTTTGTTTAAATAGCCCAACAACCTTACAGTGATAGAAAGACTCAATTATTTTACAAGACTAGCACAACCCTGATACCAGTTATAACCAGGATAGTATTGTGCACACATACACATAAATTATAGACCAAACTCACTTAAAAATAAAAAAGCAAAATCCTAGCAAGTAGGGCCGGCCCGGTGGCGCACTGCTAACTATGCCAACTCTTCTAAATTTGTTTAATGTGAGTTAAAGAGAGAAGTAAACTGCCTTC
>NW_007848041.1:0-676 GCF_000696425.1 Galeopterus variegatus
ATTTTATGTACCACTGAGAGGAATATGTGTTCTATAGCTATTAGATGGAGTGTTCTATAAAAGTTTGTTAGGTCCAACTGGTCTGCAGTGGAGATTAACTATGATGTATCCTGGTTAATTTTCTGTTTGGATGATCTCTTCATTTCTGAAAGTGGACTGTTGAAGTCCCTGACTATTACTGTGTTTGAGTTTCTCCCTCATCTTTGGTTCAGACCCATTTTATAAAACCCATGTCTATGCACACACACACATTGGGCGAGTTATATGCCCAAAATAATTATTATAAAAGGAGACTAATCATCATCATCATCAAATGAGATCACACAGTGCGGAAAGGCATTTTATTTATTACAAATATTCATGTGATATAAAGCTGATTGACCCCCTCCTGCCCATGATGTGGTGGCCAGATTCATACTGGGGGCATACCCATTACCAGAAATTAGTTTTGTAACCTTTGTTCCCTCCCAATTACCCCCCAACCTCCCTCCTCATCCCACTCTCCCCTCAACTCTAATTTGTAGCCCTAGGAATGTTTCCTCCATCTGTTTGATAATGGCACTACTGTGGTCTTTCTTACCTGCTTTCCTTTCTTTCTTTGCTCCCACATATGAATGACCACATGAGGTATTTATCACTCTGTGCTTTGCTTGTTTCACTCAACATAAGTTTCTCC
>NW_007848042.1:0-676 GCF_000696425.1 Galeopterus variegatus
CAAAAAGTCCCTGCTGTTCCACGAGCACCACTGGCACTGAATGGTGCAGGCAGCACCAATATTGTCCCTGGAAACTTTGTGTGCCAGCTTGGGTCTTGGGGAAGCAGATGCCAAACAGAATTAGAAAGTGCAAGACATTCATTGGGGGTAATGTGTGAAAGTTAAAGGAAATAAGTAGAGAACGGGGCAGAAAACGCCTGCAGGTGCTGATGTAGGGCTGACACAGGTGAGAGGAGGGGGAAGGAGAGGTTTAGGTAGGAGGAGCCTCAGACTGTGGTGAAACTCAGAGGAGGTCCTGGCCAGCCTGAGGAGTAGCTCCAGCACAAAGGCTGCTCAGAGACAAGTCCTCTGTTGGGCATCAGTCACTGGGCTCTCGTGCTGCACTGTGCTTGGTCATTGGCTGGAGCTGCCCAGCATAAGAGTATCCTCCGCTGTGAGGCTGGGCAGAGCTGGAACGTGCTGCAGCTGGAGGCTCTGACCGATGGTGCTTGCAGCTGAGGTGCACCCTTGCAGGTGGGAGCAGCACACCTTACATCTGCCACATGCTCTCCAGTGCAGCAGACAAAGGACTGGCCCTATTTTTACTGATTGGCAAACTGAGGAGGCCAGGAAAAGTGCTTCTTGTATTTTTGCTTCTGTTATTTTCAGCTCCTCTCAGGAGTCAGAATCTTTCTTC
>NW_007848043.1:0-676 GCF_000696425.1 Galeopterus variegatus
CATGAATACATAAGAAAGAACAAAACCCACTAGCAGAACAAAAATGCAAATGAGAAAAAGAAAGAAACTTTAACCACCTAAAAAAACAAACAAACAAAAAAAAAACCCCACAGAAAACAAACAATAAAAAGGCAAGAAAGGAACAAGAGATATTTAGAACAAAAATTTATAAAATGCCAGGAGCAAGTCAACACCTTTCAATATCAACCCTAAATGTAAATGGATTAAACTTCCCACTCAGAAGACACAGACAGACTGATTGGATTAAAAAGTTAGACCCAACTATGTGCTGTCTTCAAAAGATTCACCTCACCTGTAAAGACATACACAGACTAAGAGTGAAAGGATTAAAAAGGATATACCAAGCAAATGGAAACCAAAATGAGCAGGAGTAGCTATTCTTATACTGGATAAAATAGATTTTAAACCAAAAACCATGAAAAGAGACAAAAAAGGCCACTACATATAATGATAAAGGGATGTATTCAGTAAGAAAATATAACAATCATAAATATATACGCATCCAACACCAGAGCACAAAGATATGTAAAACAAACACCATTAGAACTAAAGAAAGAGACCCAACCAACTGTGATAATAGTTGGAAACCTGAATACCCCTCTCTCGACACTGGACAGATCATCTGGGCAACAAATCAATAAAGAAATACAGGATT
>NW_007848044.1:0-676 GCF_000696425.1 Galeopterus variegatus
ACCATTTGGCAGTTTCTTACAAAGCCAAATATAATCTTACCATACAATCCAACAGTTAAACCCCTAGGTACTTAAACAATTGATTTGAAAATTTATGTCCATACATACAAAAACCTGCATGAGAATGTTTATAGCGTTCATTTACGACCACTGAAAACTGGGAGCAACCAAGACGTTCATCAATAGATGAGTAGATAAACAAACTGGTACATTTATACTACATAATACTATTCACTGATTAAACAAAACAAGCTATTAATCCACTCTCCAACATGGATGAGCTGTAAATGCCTTTTGCTAATTGAAAGAAGTCAGTCTGTGAAGGCTACATACTGTATGATTCGATTTATATAACATTCTGGAACATGAAAAACTATAAAGATCATAAACAGATCAATGGCTGGCAAGGGTCTGAGAGGTGATAAGGGGACTAATTGAAGCACAGGGAATTGTTTTTAGGGTGGTGAAACTCTTCTGTATGGTACTCTAGTGATGGATACATAACATTATGCACTTGTCAAATCCATAAAACTTTACAGCACAAAGAATAAACCTTGACATATGCAAGGTTTTTTTTTTCCTTTTTTTTGTCTTGTTTTTTATTTACTGAATGGTAACGGGATCGCAACCCTCGGTGTTGTGCCCGCACCGCGCTCAGCCAGTGAGCGGGCACCGG
>NW_007848045.1:0-676 GCF_000696425.1 Galeopterus variegatus
AACAAACCAGCGGTCACCAGCTCAAAGTCTGATACGAGTGGCAAAGAGGATGACATAAATCTTGGATGGATGGGAGCCAGACAAAATGTTATGGCGATACCAAATTCTGCCATTTTTTGCCCCAGGAGAAAACCCACAGCAACACTGATGAACAAAAACAAACGAATAAAAAACAAACAAAACCCCTAAAATAAAGGAAAAAGAATGTGTCTCTCTGAAGGATTTTACAGTGAGAATCCAGCCAGAGCAGATGCGTGGCACAGGCAGAGAAGTTCACACCTGCACAGAATTGATTGACAGTTAAGCACAGACCAGCAGAGAGATTCTGAAACATGTCTGTTGCCTCTCCGTAGTCCTTCAAGTATTTCAAAACCCAGGATAACACCAACATAGGGAGGATGACAGTCCTCATCAGAGCTGTGGATCCCAAGGAAGTGATACGGAGCAATGCTTCTCAAATTTTATTGTGCATTTAATTCAACTAGGGATCTTGTTAAAATGCAGATATTGATTCATTAAGTCTGGGATGGGACCAAAGATTCTGCATTTCTAATAAGCTCCTGGGTGATGCTGTTGGCCCCTGGACCACCTTTTGAATTGTAAGGATATAAGGACCCTTTCCCTGCTACTACTGGGAGAACTGATGAAGGGACAGAGAAGATCAGCCAGGTCACAG
>NW_007848046.1:0-676 GCF_000696425.1 Galeopterus variegatus
AACGGATCCCTTTGCAAGGGGAAGTCATGCGTACAAGGGGCTACAGGGTACAGGCAATACTCATGGACTACCCGAAGAACGGTGGACCTAGGTGTGGGCCGGGTATCCCACTCATTCATTATCATTCCTGAATGCCCCTACCCACTACTGGGAAGAGACCTCCTCACCAAAATGGGTGCTCCAATTCATTTTGACCCCGAGGGACCTCGGGTGTTTAATCGACAAGGAAGGCCTATCCAGGTACTGACTATTAGGCTGGAAGATGAATACCGATTGTTTGAAAAACAAGGGTGAGAGACCGGACGGATGGACTGGTGGTTAAAAAACTACCCCCAGGCGTGGGCAGAAACTGCAGGGATAGGGAAAGCTAAAAACTGGCCCCCCGTCCCTGTAGAGCTAAAGGCTCAAGCCAGCCCTATAGCTGTCCGACAATACCCAATGCCCTGAGAGGCACACGAAGGCATCCAACCCCACATTGCCCATTTGCTCCAGCTGGGGATCCTACAGAAGTGCCAATCAGCCTGGAACATGCCCTTGCTGCCGGTCTGAAAGCCTGGGACTAATGACTACCGACCGGTCCAACATCTCCGAGAGGTAAACAAACGTGTGGCCGACCTCCATGCCACCGTCCCTAATCCCTATAATCTTTTAAGTTCTTTACCTCCAGACAGGACCT
>NW_007848047.1:0-676 GCF_000696425.1 Galeopterus variegatus
CCTCGGATGGGAGCGCCGCCGCGCTTCCCAAGCGGCGCACTATCCAGTGCGCCACCAGGCCAGCCCTCCATCTATTAAGTCTAGAACTGACACAAGTCCTTAGACTTGAGTAAATGAAGAGATACAGCATGTTCTCAGGTGGTAAGCTGATATTATGTAATGATAATGCAATATTTTATTACATTATTATAAAGACCATAGCCCCCTCAAATTAAATCTATAAATCAATGTAATCCCAAACAACAGCTCAACTGGATTTGGGGAAGAATATAGCACTCCTAAAGCTAGTGTAGAAAGAAGAAATATGGAGACAACTTTGCCCTGTTACAATAGCCTCTTACACGGCACTTACTATGTAACACAATTAAAAGAGATTTACGTATATTCATGCATCTAATCTTCACAGTAACACTAAAATATATGTAATATTGTAATCCTCATTTTACAGATAAGACTGAGGTCTAGAGAATTTAAATAACTTGCATAAAGTCACCTAGCTGGTGAATGGTGAAGCTAGCATTCAATTAGCAGTCTGACCACCAAGTCAAGCTCTTACCCATCTTGCTATGACTCCTCCTAGACATTACAACTGTCTCATAGGACCATAACAAATCGTTAAAAAGCATGATATGGAGCCAGCCCCGTGGCTCACTCAGTAGAGTGTGGTGCTGGTAGC
>NW_007848048.1:0-676 GCF_000696425.1 Galeopterus variegatus
AAGCGGTTGAAGAGCAGCATTCAATACCTCGCCAGGCAAGGAAGTGTTTAAATTCCTTTAGCATTCAGAAAATCAAGTTCTCTAACTCTTGCCAGTCAAGATAGTTATCAGGCCAGCAGTTTCGTCATCACCTGAGGACTTGTTAGAAATGCACAATATCAAGCCCAACCCTGGACCTACAGAATCAATGCACGTTAAAAGATCCCCAGATGATTATTAGATACTTAAGGTTTTAGAAACACCTAATTCACCCTCTAAGTTTCACCTATAAAGACCACCCACCAGAGGGATACACGCACACAGGCCTAATTGGGTGTTGCACTGAGTGGGCACAGGGCTCCTAAAGTTGCTCACTAGAGGGCAGTGCTGGAAGGGCACAAAGGGACCTCACCCCGTCTAGGAGGAGGATACGGCCTGCGCAGGAGCTGGTGGTGAAAAACTGTTCTCGCGCATTCAGGAGCTGCACAAGCTCTACCACATCCTCGTCCACACTGCCCTTCCGGCTGAGGTCCACTTTGCTCAAACACTGCGCCTTCCACCTCGCGAACTCCGCGCTGCGATCCATGCGTGAGAGAGAGGCTGCCCTCTCCACCTTCCCGTTAGCCTCGCCTCTCCTCGGGGGGCGGCCATCTTGAAGCGAGCGGTAGCCGAGGAGGCCCAAACTTCCTCTACTTTC
>NW_007848049.1:0-676 GCF_000696425.1 Galeopterus variegatus
TACCTCTTGATGGACATTCAGGTTGTACAAAATTTGGAGCCATCACAAATAATTTATTGGTCATTTGTATTTCATTGATGATTTGAAACATTGAGAAACTTTTCGACAGCATGTCTACCACATATCTGTCTCTACTGGTGAGGTGTTCACTCAAACATGTGCACATTTTTAGTTGGGTTGTATGACAGTTACTTATATATTCTGAAGAGAATTATATGATCTAATCTATGTATTGTGAGTATTCCCAGTGTGTAAACCTTTCTTTATTTAATGGTATATTTAGAGGAGGAGACTTTTAAAATTCAGATAATGTTCAGCTTATCACTTTTTCTTCTTTATGTTCTGTGATTTGTGACATGTTTAGGAACTGTGCATTCCTCAAGGATTTAAAGATTTTCTTTTAGTTTTTTAATCCAGAAATCTTACTGTTTTAGCTTTCATGTTTAGTTCAGTATTTCATTTAGTTTATTCCTACCAGTCGATTTTAGGGAATTTTACAAGGTAAGGTTCAACGTTCAGTGTTTTTTCTAAAAATTATGTGTTCAAGAACCATTTGCTGAAAAGACTGTCTTTTACCCACTGAGTCACTTTAACTTTTTTATTGAAAATCAACTGGACACTTGTGAATAAATCTATTTTTGTATTCTCTATTCTATTCCCGTTAAACTATATTGCT
>NW_007848050.1:0-676 GCF_000696425.1 Galeopterus variegatus
GTGATTTATTTGAGGACAAGAGCTATACATTTCTTATTTTTTTTACTGTTGCAGATTTTCATCAGGATGAGAAGAGGTATAATCAACTAACTAATGTATGTGCAAACATTCACAGGGACTAATATAAGCCCTGAACATTATAAAAACCCAAATAATTGTTTCTGGATAAGTGAATTGAATGAAATAACTGTTGATGAGTGAGTAAATAAACTCTTGAAGAAATGGATTCAGCAATGTTCAGACAATGCAAATTAAGATTCCTAGAAGGGAACATATCAAAGCCATGTTGTATAAACTAAGTGGAAGGCAGTGCTCAAGCAGCACAGTGTGAGGGAGACACAGGAGTAGTAACTGCTGAGCCAGGTGTTGAAGGTCTGGGCTGGTAGGCACTTTTTTTTTTTTTTTCTTTTGCTCAAGCCCTACATAACATGACCCCACCATTTTACATTTATATTTCTACATAATATTTAGTCCAGATCTTAGTAAGCTAGATATAACATTTTAATAGCTTATCGACACAATATTTATTGACACAATAAATCTTTTAAAATATATATAATAACTAACACATGCTCCTTAAATTAAAATTTGAAAATACAGAAATGTTGAAGAACAAGCAGGTAATAATCTACCCATAAAACAAACAACTGGAAATAATTATAATTAATATTTTGAT
>NW_007848051.1:0-676 GCF_000696425.1 Galeopterus variegatus
GACCTCGGGGGGCCTGGAATGGCTTAGATAGTCCCTTTGGCAGAAAAGGCTCTGGAGACAGATCCGGAGGGAGCCAGGGCCTGGGCTCTCAGCTAGGCAAAGGACAGAGAGGGGGCCGGGGTTCCCTCAGAAAGCAGGAATCGTTCTGGGAGCAGGGGTCACTGGAGGCTGAGAATGGCAAGGCCCAGGGTTCTGGGGCCCTGAACGAGTATGAGAGATGGGAAGCAGAAGGGTCTGGTGGGTCGGATGGGAGGCCTGGTGCACTCAGGAGCGGGTCTCAAGCACAGGCAGGGGATGAGTTTGGAGTAGCAAAGGGAAGGGGAGTAGATGAGGCCAGAGGCCTGGGACAGTCACCCAGACATGAGAACAGAGGGTGCCTGGGGGCAACTCCGAGTGAAGACCAGAGCAGGGAGCCCCCACGTCATCTCAGCAGCAGGAGAGGTGGCAAAGAGGGCGGGTCAGACGTCCATGGCGAGGGGAGGGATGCCACCCAGAGTCCCAGATCCAGATCCAAGCCTGGTGCCAGCAGTTTCTCCAAGGAGGCCCGAGGTAGGTATTTCCCAGCTGGGCGGGCTCCTGTGGGGCAGAACCAAGGGGGACCTCCCTGGACACTGACATGCCCGTGTTGGTCCCAATTCTGCCTCCAGCCCAGGAGTTTGTCCCTGCCAGCACCCCC
>NW_007848052.1:0-676 GCF_000696425.1 Galeopterus variegatus
CAGAAGTCCCACCCAACCTGTGTTCACCAGCTTGTCTGGCTTGGGGCTTGGGAACCTGGAGACTCTCAGGTCGCTCATGGAGATGGGATGGCCTGGGCTGAAAATTCCCGCCCTGTCAGCCTTCACTGGCTTATCTGGCTTGGGGCTTGGGAACCCATGCCTCTCAGATTGCTCATGGAGACCAGATGGACTGTGCTGGAAGTCCTGCCCTGGCTCTTTTTGCCTTCTCTGGCTGGCAGGCTTGGGGCATGTGGGTCCAAAAGCCCTAAAGTCTCTCTATGAAATGGGGAGCAACCTGAACTGGGGTCCCATGGTGGGCAGCTCCTGTCCATTCCAGCACGGATTCTGGTTCCTCTGTTGTTGCTCTTCACAAGCTGCAAATTGGTCACTCTGTGGGAGAGAGCAACACCAGGAACTGACAACTCTGCCATCTTGACCCCTCCCTCAGAAGAAAGAATTTCTGATCTCGAAGATAGCAGTTTTAAAAAAGCAAAAGAAGAAAAAAGAATAAAAAAGAACGAAGAAAGCTTACAATATCTATGGGATGCTATTAAGTGAACAAATATTTGAGTTATGGGCATTCCTAAAGGAGAAGAAAACAAACAAAAACCTAAAAACTTATTTAAAGAAATAATAGCAGAAAACTTCCCCAGTCTTGGGAAAGACATGAACATCT
>NW_007848053.1:0-676 GCF_000696425.1 Galeopterus variegatus
TTTTCTAAATTTACTTCTGTTATTGTGGTCAGAGAACATATTTTCTATGATCTTCATTTTTTTTTTGAAGAAAAATGTAAACAAATAAAAAGTTCATCAAAAGATTTCTGTTATCTTTCAATTCTATTTTTCCATGAACTTTTTGAAGTGCCCTTGTGTTTATGTTTTTATTGGGTTTTTATGCAACTCATATTGCTAAACTTAGACATATAATTTCTGTTCTTGACTTCTTTTTATTAAGTGGACTTGATTTGCTTAGAAATTAATTTGCCTTTGAAAAGTTTATTCATCTTCCTCTGTTGAAATTAATTTGGTATTTGCATGGCTTTTGGAAGATTTTAGAGAACTATTTCAAATAACTGTAGAGATTATAAAATGAAATATGTAAATTTTAATGTTTTACATCTTCAGTTTTTGTGAAAATTTGAAGCTCTACTTTCTACACAGTATTTCATTATTCATCTGTTATTCAGTTTACATGTTATTTGAACAAATAAATGTGCATATCTTTGTTAAAAAAAAAAAAAATATATATATATATATATATATTATATCATCTCACGCCTCTGCCCCTCCCCATTTTCTTTTTTTTTTTCCTTTTTGTCTTTTTTTGTTCCCGGCAACGGATCGCAACCCTCAGTGTCGCACCCGTACCGGACCGGGACCGGCCACGGGA
>NW_007848054.1:0-676 GCF_000696425.1 Galeopterus variegatus
ACCCCTGAGAAAGAAGCAGGCTGGAGCTCCCCTGCCAGCCCCACCAAGGCCTGCAGCCTGGGTCTCCACTTGCCTCCAGCAGGACCCAGGAAAGGCACCCCGTCCTCTTTACTATTATTAACACCATCAGTAGTGGCATAGTTATGACTGTTATTCTTGGACATCTGAGGATTATGGACGTCCTCAGAGATGGCAAGACACATGTTAGCCAGCAGTTCCCCATTATGCCTCCCTGGTACATGATACGCCTTCCATGTGCTTAAAATCATAAATAATTTTTAAAGTATGTTGCTCCTATGTTTTATTCCAGGGCTCCAACGTGGTTCTTATAAAAGCCTGCTTTGGCCTCACTGTCACAGTCTAAGGGGTTTGCCGAGATCCCTTCTTTTCTTACTTTTCTCTTCCTTCTTGTCCCCCTCAGACTCTCCCCTCCAGAGGGGCACAGCTGTGTGGTCTGAGGGCTGATTTGTTCCCTTTACTGCATGAAAATCATGTGCGCTCCTGGGATGCAGGGAACCAAGGCTGTAGTGATGTCTATCTGGACAGTATACAAGTCATTGTCCCCATTTTATAGATTCAGAGACTGAGGCACGGTAAGTTTTAAAACATGCTCAGTGTTACATTAAGAGATCTGATGACCCTGGAGAGCAAGGAAAGGATCAATATAAGATACGAT
>NW_007848055.1:0-676 GCF_000696425.1 Galeopterus variegatus
ACCCACTAAACATCAATTTTGTATGTGAAAAGCACATGAAAGTATAGATCTCACTGGTAAAAGTAAATATATAGTCAAATACAAAATTATATAACACTGTAATGGTCATTCACAAATTACCTGTAACCCTAACTAAAAGTTAAAAGACAAAGAATAGAACCACAAAAATCTAGTAATGGATTCAAAATATTTTAAAAAAAGTAAATTCTGACCTCAAGAACACAAAGTGGGAGTGAGGATGGTAAATGCATAATTTTTGTATGTAATTGAACTTAAGATGTTACCAAATTAAAATAGACAATTATAAATACAAGATTTACACAAGCCTCATGGTAACTGTAAAGGGAAAATTTATAGTAGATACACAAAAGATAAGGAGAAAGAAATTAAGCCAAACCACCACAAAAAAACCCAAAATCAAATAGACTGCAAGAGAGAAAGAGAACAATAGAACTGCAAAGTACACAGAAAACAATTAACAAAACGGCAATAGTAAGTCCTTACCTATCAATAATCACTTAATATGTAAGTGGACTAAACTCCACAGTCAAAATGCATAGAATGGCTGAATGGATATGAAACAAAATCTTGCAGTATGCTTTTTACAAGAGACTCATGTTAGATTCAAGGACATACATTAGACTGGAAGTGAAGGGATGGAAAAAGATATTTCACA
>NW_007848056.1:0-676 GCF_000696425.1 Galeopterus variegatus
AAGCTATGGAGAAAGTCACACCGACGGGCAGAAGCTAGCCAGGATTCCAGTCGCTTCCTCACGCGTGAATCCAGAATCTCCTGCACTTCAACGTATTTGTTATGCATGCATGAATTCCATGTGTGAATGAATTTATAAAAGTGTTGCTTATTCCCTGTAGAAAATTTGAGGAAAGGATCAAAGAAAAAAATCATCCATAATTTCAACACCTAAGCAACATTTCAGAAGTTTTTTATTGCGGGCCAGCCCGGTGGCGCACTGGAGAGTGCGCCGCTTGGGAGCATGGTGGCGCTCCCACAGAGGGTTCGGATCCCATGTGGAGACCGGTTCCCGCTCACTGGCTGAGCTCACTGGCTGAGCTCTGTGCAGGCTCAACACCGAGGGTTGCAATCCCATTGCCAGTCCCCTGTATGGGCGTGACACTGAGGGTTGTGATCCTGTTACCGGTCAGTAAAAAAAAGACAAGAAAAAGGAAAAAAAAAAAAGTTTTTTATTGCTAGAAGCATCTCCCCCTAGAGTGGCTTAATTCATACTCAGTTAATGAGTGAACTAACTGAGCCAGTGCTCAGTCCTCTGGTGCAGGAAGCGTGAAGCTTATGCTCAAGGATAACAACTGTTAAGTCTTATCTTTCCCACAGATGGCCCCTGAGCCTAGACAGTTGAGTGTCCCTGCTGG
>NW_007848057.1:0-676 GCF_000696425.1 Galeopterus variegatus
GCTCACTGGCTGAGCGCAGTGCGGGCGCAACACCGAGGGTTGCGATCCCGTTGCCGGTCCCGGTACGGGTGCGACACCGAGGGTTGGAATCCCATTACCGGTCAGTAAAAAAGACAAAAAAGGAAAAAAAAAATGTTTATAGCAGCTTTTTCATAATTGCCAGCTAGAAGTAACTAAAATGTCCTTCAATAGGTGAACGGATAAACTGTGGTACATCCATACAATGGAATATCATTCAGTAATAAAAATAAACAAGCTATCAAACCACAGAAAGACATAACACAATCTTAAATGCATATTGCTAAGAGAAAGAAGCCAATCTGAAAAGCCTACCTGCCATGTTATTCTAACTATATGACATTCTGGAAAAGACAAAACTAGAAAAACAGTAAAAAGTTCTGTGGTTGCCCAGGACTTGATCTGTGGTTGCCCAGGGAGAGGGTTGAATCAGTGGAGCATACGGTATTTTTAGGGCAGTGAAATTATCTATATGATATGGTAATGGTAGACAGATGGCATTATACATTCGTCAAAACCCATAGAAGGTATACTCTAATATAAACTATGAACTTTAGTTAATAATAAGGTATCAATATTCATGTAATTGTAATAAATGTACCACAATGATGCAAGATGACAATAATAGGGGAAATTGTGGGGGGTACAAAAGAAGTAT
>NW_007848058.1:0-676 GCF_000696425.1 Galeopterus variegatus
CAGAATCATTATCAACACTATCATCTACCATTTATTATGAATGTGCCATATGCTAAGCATTGCACTGAGGTACTTAATTTAAAGCACCAATATGCCTGTATGTTTAACAGACAATTCTATCAAAAATAAATAAATAAATAAAACTTTAAGACTATTAAAAAAATGAAAACCTTACCTTTATCATTCTGGATAAATCACCAGCATCTGCTAATTCCAAAACTATGTTTAGTTCATTATCTTCAATAAATGATGCATAATATTTAATTACATTTGGATGATTGAGTTGCTGAGGAAAAAAACAAGCATCAAAAAGTTTTCTTATTATAAATTTCCAAGAGTCACTTACAGTTTTGTAACAATAAACTCAGTTATTGTACTTCATTTTTAATTACAGAAATCTTAATATGACAATCTATTTTTCTTTAATCCAGTGAATTTTGAAACAAGTATTATAATTATCAAAAGTAAAGCACAATAATGATTAATTTTATTTTAACATTCTTTGTTAGAAATAATAAATTATGCACTGAAAACTTTTTAAAGTACTACTATGCCCAATAAGCATATAAATAGATGCAATAAGGAATGACAGAATTAAATCACCAATTGCTAAAGATTAGATCCTTCAAAACAAGAACTGTCATTTAAGAACACTCAGTGGTAAATAAAGTAGCCC
>NW_007848059.1:0-676 GCF_000696425.1 Galeopterus variegatus
AATTATGGCTTGAAAAGACAGAAAAATTTATGAGGAAAAAATATTTTTTAAGGGAGGGATACAGTTTTATAAAACTGGAGAACAGAGATAACATTTAAATGTTATCTGTAATTATTTTCTTATTTAAAATATCTGAGATCATAGATTCTTTTATTTTGGGAGCTGGGTGCACAAGGGTTAGCTATGATGCTACTGATAATTTTCAATTTTTTATAGAACTTCAAATTAGAATAATCTAAAATTTTTAAAGAACCACAAAATTATTCCATTTTAAAACTCACTTAAGTCAATAATGATGAATTCTCATTCGTCTGATCAGAGCTTTGATTACATTTAACAGTGCTCCCTAGAGTTGCAATTCGATCCTACAATAGATTCAGGACAATTCACCCTTTAGACAAAGTACTCATTGTGTTGAGCGAGAATGACCGCTTCCCTGCCATGCAGTGCTCATGAGTGCCCTCGTTAGCTACCACCTGCTTTTCTGCAATGGTCTCCCCAATCCATGCTAATTTCAAAAGAATTATACAATCCTGCCATTTCTGACCTTGAATATTTTAAGACACACTTATATTTCTACCCTAAGCCCTAGATTCAATAGAATGATATTCTAGGACCTCAATGTACCTGCTCCATTTGCCCATTTTATGCCTTCTCACCCCATAAGAACTACTGT
>NW_007848060.1:0-676 GCF_000696425.1 Galeopterus variegatus
TCTCACTCCTTGGTCAGAAGACAGGTTTATTAGCTTTTCTGGATTATAAAGATAATGTGTCACTTGGGGTAAAGATTGGGCAGATTTGCCAGCAGTCCCCTGTGAAAGATTTGGATTTCTTGAGTTTAGGGTTCCTCAGCTGTGACATGGACCCACCATGTGTGCAGCAGCATCCACTGGAACTGCTCCATATCAATTTGATGGAATTTGAAGAATGGAGGAAACAAGTATGAGAATGAAGCGCTGCTGCCTGCTGTGCTGTGAATGATTAAGATCTTTGTCTCTGATCCAGGAATATTGTAACTTCTGCCAATATCCACAAAAATGTGGCAGACTAACCTATTAGGTAGCAAGTAGGGTAAAATATCAGATCCATGATAGTAATTGACAAATGTCTTCCCTGTAGTGGCTCTTGAAACTATTTTACAAGCTGTCTTTTAAAAAGTGTTTTAAGGACATGCAGCACTGGTGAATGTACCAGAGTGAACATTTCTCAATCATCTAGACTGAAATGTGTCCAATGATTTGGGGATCTGGCTGCTTAGTCTACCTGTAGGTTACCTGGATGTGTTATTCTTACTTCCAGCAACTTTTTCACATTATCCATGATGTTATCATGAGATTTCATTAGAGTTTTTGATGAAAATTAGGTACACTACATCTACAAACTCTCCCT
>NW_007848061.1:0-676 GCF_000696425.1 Galeopterus variegatus
TTTCTGAGAAAAATATCATTGGAATTTTGATGGGGATTGCATTAAATTTGTATATCACTTTAGGTAGTATGGACATTTTCACAATGTTCATTCTTCTAATCCAAGAGCATGGGATATCTTTCCATCTTCTTGTATCCTCTTTAATTTCTCTCAGCAGTGGTTTGTAGTTCTCATTATAGAGATTTTCCACATCCTTGGTTAAGTCTATCCATAAGTATTTTATTTTTTTGGTGAATATTGTAAATGGGCAAGCTTTCTTGATTTCTCTTTCTGCATGTTCACTATTGGAGAATAGAAATGCTACTCATTTTTGTGTGTTGATTATAGCTTATTTTTGAAAAAATAAACTTTTAATTGTGAAATAGTTTTAGATTCACAGAAAAGTTGTGAAGATAGTACAGAGTTCCTATATATCTCACACCCAGTTTCCCTGATTATTAACATATATATAGATATTTTATTTGTCATAATTAAAAAACCAATATTTATGTATTATTATTAACTAAAACGCATACTGTATTCAGATTTTCCTAGTTTTTGCCTACCTAATGTTTTGTTTTCTTTTTTTCTGTTCTAGGCTGCCATCCAGAATTCCACATTACATTTAGTCATCATGTCTTCTTAGACTACTCTTGGTGGTGCTGTTTTTTTAGACTTTTCTTGTTTTTGATGACCT
>NW_007848062.1:0-676 GCF_000696425.1 Galeopterus variegatus
GGAAACAACAAAAGAAAACTGCACTAGTAATGCCCTTCATAGCAAAAAAAAAAAAAAGAAAGAAAAGAAAAAACTATGAAAATATGGTAAGAATAACTCGGAAAGGCGGAGACCCCACTTAAGATTGCTTCTGCCTAGAACGTCCATCGTGCTCCCTCTCCTGCAGTTCCCAGGCAGAGAGCAAGCAGGACATCAGCGCGGGTCGTCCTGCCCCCAGCTAAACCTTAGTCCCCAGCAAGAGCACTTGGGAGGTAGGGAGGGGTTTCCCCCGCTCATGGGTTGGAGGCCCTACGATGGATACAGCCCGCTAACAAGACTGGAGCCATGATCATCCTTGCCTTGGCTTGTGAGGTGGTGAATGGTTCCATGCCAGGATAGACAAGAAGATTTCAGGCAACTATCCCCCTCCTCCCCCCACTAACTTCTGGGTCCGAGAGTGGGAGTGTCACTCAGAGAGAACTTTGTCATAGTCTCCACCTCAAGCTCGAGAGCAAAGTCAGAGACTTCGTGGGGACCATAATACAGATCCCCCTAATCACTTTTCAGAGGAACTGACTTCATTTGCAACAATGCACACAGAAGTTTAAACCTAAGAACATTCTCAAAAACGTTGGAGGTTGGGCCGGCCCGGTGGCGCACTGGATAGTGCGCCGCTTGGGAAGCGCGGCGGCACTCC
>NW_007848063.1:0-676 GCF_000696425.1 Galeopterus variegatus
CTGGTCCGGTACGGGGGCGACACTGAGGGTTGTGATCCGTTGCTGGACACGGAAAAAGACAGAAAAAAAAAAAAAAAAGAAAGCAGGCACATTTGCAATAGTCACCAAAAGAAAAATAAAATACCTAGGAATAAACTTAACCAAGGGGATGAAAGATCTCCACAATGGGAACTACAAATCACTGCTGAAAGAAGTTAAAGAGGACACCAAAAGATGGAGAGACATTCCTTTTTACGGACTGGAAGAATCAATATAGTGAAAATGTTCATACTACCCAAAGCCGTCTACAGATTCAATGCAATCCTTATCAAAATACCAATGACATTCTTCACGGAAATAGAAAAAGCAATCCTAGCATTTATATGGAAAAACAAAAGACCCCAAATAGCCAAAGCATCCTGGGCAAAAAATGAATAAATAAACAAAGCTGGAGGCATTATACTTCCTGACTTCAAGCTATATTAAAAAGCTATGGTAGCCAAAACAGCATGGTACTGGCATAAAAACATATATGTGGATCAATGAACAGAACAGATAACCCAGAAATCATCACACATATTTACAGCCAACTGATCTTCGACAAGGGCACCAAGAACATAAAATGGGGAAAGGAGAGCCTCTTCAATAAATGTTGCTGGGAAAACTGGATATCCATGTGTAGAAGAATGAAACTAGA
>NW_007848064.1:0-676 GCF_000696425.1 Galeopterus variegatus
ATTCTGCAGTTCTATTTTAAAAAATCATCTTTTCATTTGAAATAAGGAGAAGGGTTAATTACAAATATATATACATATATGTTTTAGTTTTTACCAAATTCATGCTAATCTATATAATTTGACAATCCACAAATTTCTCCTTTTGTTATTATTTTTCAAATACATGCATTTGAAAGAGGAATGGAAACAAGGCAATTATCCACTTTTATACATTTAAGGAAAAAGTATACTTACCAAAAGATGTTATTTTCTCAAGGGAAATGACATCCTGTCTGAATTAATATCTTCACCATAAAGTAAATACAAGGGGAACTATTTTCCCAGAATGCTGAATTCTAGCACTGAATTACCTCTTAAAGAGAAGTGCGCCACAATCAGCCAAATCAAAGTGCTCAGAATGATTTTGCAGTATTCTAAAGGAAACTCCTTCTGTAAATAGGAGAAAAGCATGCTCCCTGCTTCAAAGGTAAACATAAAGGCTGCAGCATATAAAGCTGAATGCTGGTGATAAAGAGAAAGCCATTCAAAAGAAGAGAAGCTATGAGGCTAGGTATGTTCTATCAAGTCTCTTCCCCTTCTATGGAAAAATAAAAATAAAAAAGAAGAAGCCTCCTGTTGCTTTGCCTCACACGGATTTGTCACCTCTCTTCCCCTGGGTGATGGAGCCACAAAAAGG
>NW_007848065.1:0-676 GCF_000696425.1 Galeopterus variegatus
GGACCACTCAGAGGAGACTGGTCAGGAATATAGAATTGCATGGGGTGCAGTTTGCTGAAAAAACTCAGGCCCAGATAAGAGCTTCCACACAACCCAGGTACACTAGGTCTCTGGAGAGCCAGAAGTACCTACAAAGTCAACCATTAAACCCTGACCTGCACAAAAAGCCTTTCCTAGGGAAACAGAAGCAAAGCAGCAATTTAGCTCAACCACACAGGGAAGTTCCCCCATTGTAGAAGTAAGCAAAGGACAAAAAATTAGTTCCAGCTCAGGCACACCACCAGAGCCTTGTGGCCCACCAGGGGATATGAGGCATGAAGCTGAAGACTGGACCCCCACCCACAACCACTCGCACCACCGGTGCCTCAGGGCCCCACCCGGGGACCCGGGGCATGGAACCGGAGACTGGACCCCCCTCCCACTACCAGGCACACTGCACCAGCGCCTCGGGACCTGCCCAAGGACCCAAGGCTTGGATCTGGGTACCAGACCCCCCTCCCACAACCAGGCACACCATGTTAGCACCTTGGGGTCAACCCAGAGACCTAAGACATGGAGCCAGGGACTGGATTCCTCCTCCCACAACCAGGTACACCACACCAGTGCCTCGGGGCCAGCCTGGCATCACGAGGCATGGAGAAGGGTATTGGACCCCCCTCCCACAACCAGGCACACC
>NW_007848066.1:0-676 GCF_000696425.1 Galeopterus variegatus
CCAAATTTTCATAATTTTGTTTTTAAATAATTACTTTTATAATACTAAACTATTTCAACTTGTGGTCACAAAATAAAAAATCTTTTTTCATTTGATGTTTGAGAAACTGGATATTTTTTTTTTCTTGCTTGAATAATTTGAATGAACGTGAACTTTGTTTTGTACTGAAAAGATAGGTAGGCAGATAGTAATATTCTGGAATGAAAATTTCAAAATATCATAAAAAAATATTATTCCAGTCTACTGGGAAGTAGAATGCATCAATATCACTCTGAATATATTAATTATGCAAGTCTTAAGACTCCATCAGCAATACTTCTGATATGTTCTGTAGTGGATTGAATGGCAGCTCCCCAGAAAGCTTTGTTTATCAGGACCCGTGAATGTGACATTATTTGGAAAAAGTAATGCAGATGTAATTAAGTTAAGAATCTCGAAATGACATAATTGTGGATTAGGTTGGACCCTGAATTCAATGCCAAGTCTTCTTGTAAGAGAAGAAGGGAGATTATACAAAGGAAAAGGTAATATGAAGAAAAAAGCAGAGATTGGAGTCACACATCTACCAGCCAAGGAATGCCAAGGATTTAGGGCAGCCACCAGAAGGTAGGGGAGAGGCATGGAATGGATGTTCCCTGAGAGTCTCCAGAAGGAACAAATCTTGACTACATCTCAC
>NW_007848067.1:0-676 GCF_000696425.1 Galeopterus variegatus
TGCCCCAGTTTAGAATAAGTGCCTCTCTGGTGTGTTCCAATAAGACTTTGTGTGTGGTTCTGTCCCGGTATTTATCCCATTATACTACACTTGACCCTGTACCAGTGTGCCTACTGCATTCTTCCACATCGCAAAGACCAAGATCATCTTATTTATTTGGCTTTGTATTCCCATCACTTGGCAGGTGCCTAGTACATTCAATAAATGCACTGTGAGTAAAAGAATGGGAGAATTAATAAATGGTAAAGGGTATTAATAAAAAGTGGAACTCCAGTCTTCCATGACAAGAACTATACAGATGTTAAATCCTCTTATTAACTGAGAAGAAGCCACTAGAAAAGCACCTCATTCACTTCTAGTCAATTCTACTACGAAGGAATAAAAGGGATTTTTTTTTTCTATACTTTGGTCCCATGGTCTTCTTTTTTTCCTCCTTTCTATCCTTCCCCCATAATAAGGCAATCACCACCATGTCTATAGTGCACACGCTTCTATGACATGGGGGAAAAAACAAGAAAAAAAACCCCACTCAGATACAAACTACCTACAAATAGGCAAGTCGCAGGTACAAAGTATATTCCAACTTTGCCCAGTTGGATATATAATCTGTGCTCCATAGCTTCTGTTCTCCATCTCTCCTGTCCTGCTCCATGTTCTCCATCTCTCCTGTCCTTCC
>NW_007848068.1:0-676 GCF_000696425.1 Galeopterus variegatus
TCAGCTTGCTGGTTGGAGCCCACGTGTTAACAGTAATTCCATATTCCTACCCCTCCCTGTGTCCAAAAGGAGAAAGGCCAGAATCTTGGTGCAGCACTGATTCAAATTTAAACCATAAAAAAAATTACATTCCAAGGTTATACATTTTTAAATTTTAAAATACTGAGTTATTGAGTGACTAGTAAGTCCAAAATACTATCAGACTGATCTTGGTACAAAGAAATTAAATATAACAAATTATTTTATATCTCCTTGATGGGGAGAAATAAGGTATCAAATGGTATTTCCCCCCAATCTTTGAGTCAAAGATGGTGAAATAATCCTTTCTGTTCAGTCAGGTTGTCTTAACTGGCAACATAACATTTGGGGAAAGAATAAGTAGAAATAATGATACTGGCAGCATCTGAGATCCACAGGGCACCATTTGGCACGTGTTTCTTTGAGGCCTACCCAGAAGAGGTTAATCAGAGAGTGGGGGCAATGTCAGATTACATTAGAGGCAGATTTCTCTATGTTTATTGGCAAATCTGAGACAGCCAGTCTTTCAGGTCTGGAACTGCGGTTGCATGCGAAATGTGATCCTAGAAATGAAAAGGCAGTATTTAATCCTTCCAACTACTCAGCTTCCTCATTATTCCCTTGTGGGAACTGTGGTTGCTACTGACTCAAAGTTGCC
>NW_007848069.1:0-676 GCF_000696425.1 Galeopterus variegatus
ATTCAACTCTCTGCCTGACCCTTGCTTGTGTTTTTGGCTGATGTCAGCAGGAGGGAAAATTAAAACTATACGCAGAGCCGCCTCACCTCAAGTTCATGGCCACGGATGCCTTGTGACCTCCTGGGCGTGTCAGTCCTGTCGCAGTCCTGATCCCCCTGTCTCTCTCAGACAGCTGCCACCTCTCCGTTCCTCTCAGACATAAGGTGCCTCCTCCCCATCCTCACGCCTGCCTCCGGGACTTGCCTCCTTTTCATGGAGAAAACGGCAAAAACGGCAGCACCTGCAGGGACCTTCCTGGCCTCGAGGCCACCTCCCTCTTCCTGCCTCTGTGCCATGAGCGCCGCCGCCTGCTGCTCAGAGGAGCTGCTGGCTCGTGGTTAATGCCCATGCTGCACCGAGCAGCCTCCTGACCTTCTGCCCACCCCAGGGCTCCCCCGACAGCCCCTCTCCCCCGGAGGTCCTCCCATCCACATGTCCCACAAGCACAGGCCCGTGGTCCTCAAGCCCATGTCCCCCTCCATCTACTGCCCAGCCCCTGTTCCTCTGTCTGCCTGAGCCTTCGGGTCTGCCTCTGTCCCCTCATGCACAGCTGTTCCCTCAGCCTGGAGCACCCTCCAGTCCATGCAGATGTGCAGCCACCTGCCAGGTTCTGGTCAAAAGACATTTCTCCTTGTCT
>NW_007848070.1:0-676 GCF_000696425.1 Galeopterus variegatus
TAGACCAATTGCACTTGGCAGATATCTACAGAACATTCCATCCAACAACCTCAGAATATTTGGCCTTCTCAACAGCTCATGGAACGTTCTCCAGGATACGTGTTAGGTCACAAAGCAAGTCTCAACAAATTCAAAAAAATTGCAATTATTCCATGTATTTTTTCAGATCACCATGGATTAAAATTAGAAAGCAATAACAAATGAAACTTTTCAATAGATTAAAATTAGAAATTAATAACAGATGTAACTCTGGAAACTATACAAGCACATGGAAATTAAACAACATTCTACTCAATGACATATGGGTCCAAGAAGAAATTAAACAGGAAAAAAAAAATTTCTTGAAACTGAAGAAAATAATGACACATCATACCAAAACCTGTGGGATACTGTCAAAGCAGTACTAAGGGGGAAATTTATCACATTAAGTGCTTACTTCAGAAGAATGGAAATATGGTGAATAAACAATCTGACACTTCACCTTAAAGATCTAGATAAACAAGAATAATTCAAACCCAAAGTTAATAGGAAGTAAAAACTAAGGTCAGAGCAAAACTAAATGAAATAGAAACCTGAAAAATGATACAATAGATCAACAAAACAAAAAGTTGGATATTTGAAAAGATAAATAAAATTGACAAACCTTTAGCAAGGCTAACTAAGAAAAGAAGAGAGA
>NW_007848071.1:0-676 GCF_000696425.1 Galeopterus variegatus
CCTAAAGTGGTTTCTAGGCTGCTAGTTTTCATAGCTACCATGACTCCAAAACTGCTGGTCTGTAAGGCTAACATAAATCCGAGTCAAGGGGAATAGAACAAGGGAACGTTAAAATGCTTCAGCCCTCATTGTTTCCACTGATTTTAACTGTTTTACTTGAATTGCTGCACCTCGGATTGTTGCAATCCCTTTTTAACTTCCAGAATCCTGAATTGATTTGGCCAGTTTATGCCACTGCTCTCACTGCTTTTAAGCAGAGGTCCTTACTCTACTATTTTAAACGTGCTTCTTTGGTACTTTGCTTTAAATAAAGTTTTAAGAATTTTCATATATTTCGAATACAAATCTTTTATCAGATTTGCAAATATTTTCACCCAGTCCGTAGCTTGTTTTTTATTGAGAAAAATGTATTAATTTCTATGAATACTATTTAGTCAATTATTTTGTGGATTTTACTTTAGGTATTAAATCTAAAAACTTTTACCTTACTCCTTTATTTCCCCGAAAAATTTTATAGTTTTACATTTTACACTTGTGTCTTTAAACCATGCCATTTTTAATATATTGTACAAGGTTTTTATATATTGTACCAATGTTTCTATTTTTCAGTATAGATATCCAATTGTTTCATCATCATTTCTTGAAAAGAGGATTTTTTCCTTCACTGAATTTGCTT
>NW_007848072.1:0-676 GCF_000696425.1 Galeopterus variegatus
ATGACGTGAGCTAATATACAGTGAAGTGCTTAGCCGGGGGTTTGGCATGTAATGCACATGAGATAAATGCCAGCTGGTAAATTTCTCAGCTGACCTCCCACCAGGGACAGAAAATGAAATTCTGCTTCTTAAAGCCAAATTTTGCCAAACTTCACCCTCACAAAGCAATTGGCCTTTGACATGCCCTCCTTATTCCCTGTGAGAAGCCTCTTCTGGGTCACTGGGGAGCAGAAGGCCTGTTTAGGTGATGACGTAATTCTTCAGATCCTCTCCACCTCTCCGTGGTGCCACATGTCCCCACACTGCATGCATTAAGGTCTGCACTCCGTTTATGATTTAAGGGCTTGGTGAATATTTTCAGGACCCTTCGGAGGTGAGTGTTTTGGGGATTGACAATGAAGGAGACATCCGCTGTTGTCTAATTCATACTGTAGGTTTGCCCTGTGGTTAAAGTGTGGGGTAGTATAGCTGGACTGTGTAGGTTGGTTTTTGGTTTGGATTATATCATAAGCAGATCTTTTTTATTTTTTAGGGAAAAAGTCTTTATTTAATGTAAGCTTTTCAATCAACTGTGGTTAAATAAAACCATTGTCAATGGCCGATTTATTTATTTTATTTTTTATTTTTTTTGTTAAATTTTTATTTTGTCAATATACAATGTATATGATTATTATGG
>NW_007848073.1:0-676 GCF_000696425.1 Galeopterus variegatus
TTAAAATAGCCAACATTATTTAAAACACTGCAAAGCAAAAATGAAACTTACTTTAAATTGCATTCTCCAGAAACAACCAACTTTAGCTAACATTTTGGAACATGTTGGAAATATCTTTCCAGATATTTCCAGACTTATGCACCTACATAAATGCACAGAAATTTTTAAAGACAACATTGTTGTATGGAGCACTGTTGTAAGAATGTGGTATAACTAATCTTGTGCAGATACTATTCAGGTTGTTTCTGAATCTCCACTCATAAACACCGTGAGGATCAACATCCTTATGTATATTTCTTTTTGAATCTGTGGAAGTAAATCTTTAAGGTAAATGCCTAGAAGTGGGGTTGCCTTTTCCCCTCATTTTCACTGTTTTATATAAAATTGCAAAAGTGATACATGCTATTTTTTTAAAAAAACCAAACCATCAAATGTAATTTAGAAAACTCAAGACAAGAATGAAATTTTACTGTATTTACACGTTTTTGCTTACCATGTTCTTTCTTCCTTGCAGGTGCGCCAACATCCTTTTTTTTATTTCTTCCATTCCAATCTGTATGCTTTTACTTCCTTTTCTTGCTTTACTGCACTGACTAGAACTTCTAGCACTGTGTCCAATGAAAGTGATTAAAGCAGACACCCTCGCCTTGTTCCCAGTGCTGGGGGCAGCATTCAG
>NW_007848074.1:0-676 GCF_000696425.1 Galeopterus variegatus
CAAATGTTGGGAGAATAAAGAGAAGGAAAGAAAAGAGAATAAAATAGAAAAGGAGGTTAACCAAGTATGATGTAAAACTTTTGGATCTGAAAGAGGAACACAGGAATAGCAATAGAAATGAGAGAATGAGAGAGAGAGAGAGAGAGAGAGAGAGAGAGAGAGAGATTGAATATCAAGAAGAAAAATAAAAATAGAGAATCTCACTCTTAAAATTCGGGTCTGAAAATAAAAGCAAAGCTTCAAGGCAGATCTCACACAATAGTGACACCATCTCTCCGGAGCAGGATTTTACTGCCATTCTAATAGTAAGTAGGTCTTAAAGTTGCTTCCTGCCTGTCTTCACAAACTGAGGCCTACACCATCCCTTAGCCTTGACACCACGCCTCCCTGTTCACATACACATCGGCACTTGGGTGACCACCGCTGCTTGAGAAGTTAGTGAACGTCAAATCTTAGCACCACACACACATTTGAAAGGTAGATCTAAATTGAAGCTAGGTGAATTAATTTTTTTTTCTGTTGCTGATAAAAGAATATCTGAAACTAGTAATTCATAAGAAGATGAAATTTATTTCTTACAGCTTTGGAGACTGGGAAGTCAAAAGTGGAGGGGTACATCTGGTAAGAGTCTTCTTGGTGGGGATTCTCTACAGAGTACCCTGTAAGGGTATGTAAT
>NW_007848075.1:0-676 GCF_000696425.1 Galeopterus variegatus
CTTAAGTATAAGACCCCAAACCATAAAACTACTGAAAGAAAACAAGAGAAACACTCCAGGAAGTAGGACTGGGCAAAGATTTTATGAATAATATTCCCAAAGCACAAGAGACAAAAGAAAAGATAAACAAATGGGATTATATCAAACTAAAAAGCTTCTGCACACCAAAGGTAACAATCAACAGAGCAGAAAGACAACCTGCAAAATGGGAGAAAATATTTGCAAACTATATACCAAAAAGGGATTAATATCCAGAATATACAATCACCCAAACAACTTCATTGTAAAAAAAACCAAATAAATCAATTAAAAAATTGTCAAAGGAGCTGAATAGACATTTTTCAAAGGAAGATATACAATTGGCCAACAGTTACATGAAAAAATTCTCAACATCACTAATTATCAGGGAAATGCAAATCAAAACCACATTGAGATATCATCTCACCACAGTAAGACTGGCCATTATTAAAAGGACTGAGAATAACAAATGCTGTTGAGGATGTGGAGAAAGGGGAACTGTTTTGTACTGTTGATGGGACTGTAAAATAGTATGGCCATTATGGAGAAAAGCATGGAGGTTTCTGAAACAACTACAGGTAGAACTACCGTGTGATCCAGCAATCCCACTTCTGGGTATACATGCAAAGGAATGGAAATCATCATGTCGAAGGGATAC
>NW_007848076.1:0-676 GCF_000696425.1 Galeopterus variegatus
ACTTTCCTCCTGGTGCTGCGGCTATCTGTGTAGTAAAGTTATCTCCAACTCCAGGGTGTGATCTCCTCGGGGGAGGGACCCACAGCACACAGTTCCTCTTTGAATCCTCCCAGCACGGGTCGACCCAGGCGCCCTCCGGGAGTGCTCTCCAGCAACTTCAATCCAGCTCCAGAGTGCCCCGGGCTCCTCTCTCCCAACAAGAAATCAGTTTGGGGTTCTTCCGAACTGAGGGCCACAGAGATGGTATCTGCCTCCCGGAAACAGGGAGTTTACCTGGGGCCGAAGCCCAGGGTGTGGTGGAGTGACAGTCTGGGCGGGCTCCACTTCCCAGCCCTCCCGACGCTGGCCGGGGTCTCCCCCCGCCACCAGCCCCATCAGAGATCCGTGGGGGGAGTGGGATTGTAGGCCAGTCCACAGGCCCTGGGGGGCCCCGCTTCGAGGTACGCAAGTGGCCTGTCTCAGTGAGGAGCCGCGCGAAGCCAAGGGGCTGTCTCCGCCCCCACCCGAGAAAATGGAGGCAGTGCTGTTGCCGTGGCCTAGCCTGGTGTGGTAGGCAGGAGCCAGGCGGGTGGGAACCAGGTGGGCGGAAGCCAGACGGGCTTTGCCCCGCAAGTAGGGCTGGACTGGGGGTGACTCACAGAGCTCACAGAGTTGGGCCGGTCTGGCACCTTCCACT
>NW_007848077.1:0-676 GCF_000696425.1 Galeopterus variegatus
TAGGAGAAAGTTGATGAGGAGATAAATTTCAGCAAGATATGAGGGGTCTTCAAAAAGTTCGTGGAAAGATTTGTATTGTCTTTTAATTCTATTTTTCCACAAACTTTGTGAAGTACCCTCATATGCTGAGGTTAGCAGTGAGGAAGGATTTACACAGTCAGATCATGCCAGCCAAATTAACCACCTATAGGATTGATTTTTAGGATTCATATCTCAGAGATAGATAGATGGATATGTCGACCTATCAATGACCAACATAATACTGGGGGGTCTGTTCTCCTCCAACACCCCCCTACCTCAGTGGTAGCCAGGCAGAGCATGTCACCACCTACATGAGTTTTGTGGAGGGTGGAGGATTGGAAAGATCCTCCATGCTGGGGCTTTCCCACACCCCTGCTCATCAGCCACTGAGCTCACCGGTGGGTGGAAAGAAGAGGAGGGTCCTCAAGGCAGAACTAGACAAGACGAGAGAGTCCCACCAAAGTGGTTTGATAAGACTATAAGGGTTTAGAAGGAATATCCTGGGAAGTACTAGTGACTCTGTCTACCACAAATGGCCGTGAGTAGGGAGGCAAGGGAGCTTTGTAGACAGTACAGGGAAGAACGCAGGATAGGGGATTAGAGGTTTGAGGCTTTCAACTTGTGTGTCCAAACTTCAGACTCAACAGTAGTTCAC
>NW_007848078.1:0-676 GCF_000696425.1 Galeopterus variegatus
ATGATTTCAGCAAAGTTGCAGGATACAAAATCAACACACAAAAATCAGTAGCATTTCTATGTTCCAACAGTGAACATGCAGAAAGAGAAATCAAGAAAGCTGGCCCATTTACAATAGCCACTAAAAAAATAAAATACTTAGGAATAAAGTTAACCAAGGATGTGAAAAATCTCTATAATGAGAACTCCCCCCCCCTGTTGAGAGAAATTAAAGAGGACACAAGAAGATGGAAAGATATCCCATGCTCTTGGATCAGAAGAATTAACATTGTGAAAATTTCCATATTCCCCAGAGTGATCTACAGATTCAATGCAATCCCCATCAAAAATCCAATAACATTTTTCTCAGAAATGGAAAAAAC
Source organism: Galeopterus variegatus (assembly GCF_000696425.1). NCBI lineage: Eukaryota > Metazoa > Chordata > Mammalia > Dermoptera > Cynocephalidae > Galeopterus > Galeopterus variegatus. Next base: position 362 of record NW_007848078.1, read on the forward strand.
TATCCAGACATTTATATGGAATAACAAAAGACCACGCATAGCCAAAGAAATCCTGAGGAAAAAAATAATAAAGCTGGAGACATAACACTAACTGACTTTAAACTATATTACAAAGCTATAGAAAAAAAATAATAAAGCTGGAGACATAACACTAACTGACTTTAAACTATATTACAAAGCTATAATAACCAAAACAGCATGGTACTGGCATAAAAACAGACACACAGATCAATGGCATAGAATAGAGAACCCCCAAATCAACCCATACACCTACAGCCATCTGATCTTTGACAAAGGCACCAAGCCTATACACTG
>NW_007848079.1:0-676 GCF_000696425.1 Galeopterus variegatus
CTTTATTTGTTGTTTGTACCCCTAAATGCTTTATGCCGAGCTTTATTTGTTTGGATTAATCATATTACCACGGTGGCTGGCACGAAATTTACCAATCCTAGGTTAGTGTAACTTAGTCAAACTTTGTGCTAGAGCATCATGAAGAGCTCTTGCCAAGTTACAAACTTGTTCTTGATCTTCCTCAGTATTTTTATTAAAGTTTTCTAATGGAGTGTTCCAGTTACCCTTTTTTAGTCATCTGTGTCTTTCTTCTGCTATCAGCATGTGTACCAGCTGAAAGAGATAAGACTATGCAGGTTCATAGGTTAGAATATTTAAATCTATCTATCTATATCTTCAGTTGTGTCTAGAAAATCTTCCCTAATATTTTTAAGCTCAGTTTCGGTCCATGGGTTATACTCTAAAGCTAGCTGTCATCTCCCAAATACTGGTTTAATTGTGAAAGTGTCAACCAAAACAGAAGATTTGCAAGGGGACTCTGAAATTGGTTGAGATTCCTCTGGTGAAGGGGGTGGAAAACAGGATCTCTCTGGACATGGAAGGTGAGATAAAAGCAGGGACACAAGTGCTGAAGAAGGCAGCAGAGGGGCACTAGGAGGAGAAAGAGAAGAGAACTCTGTGTTTTTGATGTTTTCTTGGTGGTTTTTTTTTGTTTGTTTGTTTTATAATGGTTGCT
>NW_007848080.1:0-676 GCF_000696425.1 Galeopterus variegatus
TGATATTCTCAAAACTCCCTTACTACAAAGTTTAATTTTAGAGATTGCTAACTTGGAGTAGCACAATATAAAAAAATTAGGAAAAAGTCAGGTTCTTCTTCCTCAAAGTCCTTAATGGAGCCCTAAACAAGTCATTTTTAAAAAAATACAAAATTTATTACTTAATAATATTGTTACAAGGGTTACATTAGTTGTTAAGCATAAATAAAGGTCTTTAGAAAAGTGTAATCTATTAAAGTAAAACTGTTTTTTGTAATTCAAACAAAAAATCAAAATTACTCTTACCTTAGGTTTTATAACCATTAAGTTAAAAAAAAATCAATCAGTTCTGTTTAGCCTTGTATGAGTTAAACTTAACCTGTTGTTGTCGTATCAAAAACACAATTTTGAAAGATCCGACAGACCTGAAGACATATATGTTTAAATGGACAAAATCTTTCCATTTGTTTAATACTTGGTAAAGTTTCAAAGTGTTACTCTTTTAGATTACTTTTAAGTATGAAGGATCATATCCAAAATTCACAATGTCTTCTGATTTTATATTTGAAAATGTGCATGCCTGTACATTCACAAAGGGGAGAGAAATGATAAATGTTCTCATTTGAGTTGGAACCAGACACAATGACGGAAGCTGCTGTGAGCTTTGTTATTACAATTTTGGCCTGACATTTGAGTC
>NW_007848081.1:0-676 GCF_000696425.1 Galeopterus variegatus
GAACTTTCACGTATTTAATGTTAGCAATCACATTTTCATTGCCTCGTCATTTACCCAATCTTAACATTTGTAATTTCTTCAAAAAATAGATTTTAATTATTTTCTGAATCTGGTCAATCTTCTTCTCATGTGTTACAAAGTTTCTGTTTTAGCCTTAGTTTAAGCACTGAGAATTAAGGGCATATTTTCCAGGGATATTGTGACCACCATTGATTAGAAAGCAACTCTTAACTTCCTTAATTGAAATAACCCACCTCTGAGTTTATAAGCTTTTCTGACACCATATCAACCGCCTGTATAAAATTTGCTGTCTTACAAACCCCCTAAACCTGTCTTTCAAACGAGCTCTTCCTCATATGCTTACTGTTTATGTGAGGTTTTTTGGTTTTTATATTTTTATATATTTTTTTATTTTTATGCATCTCTATGTGCATGTTTTACCAGCAAATTTTCTTATATAGCCTTTACTCAAACATTTCAAAATACGTTTCATGTCTGATTCTGCCTTTCTGTGAACTATTCTTTCTTGTTTCATGTACTCGTAAATGTGATGGGTAGTCTTTCTCTATCTGGGCTTTACTGAAACCTTGCCTAGGGCTTCAAATGGGCTTTTACCATTGATCTTTAATCTTACTGTGTTTCTTTGATGATCGAGAGGTAATAGTATCTTGTTTAT
>NW_007848082.1:0-676 GCF_000696425.1 Galeopterus variegatus
CACCACAAAAGTAAATAAATAAGTAAAAATAAAAAATAAAATAGCTAGACAAACTTTTTTTAAAAAAGACCCAAAAAACAAATTTTGGTGACTAAACACAAGCAGTTCCTTTTTGCTCATGTCATAGTCCAAGGCAGTCGGGAGGCTCTCCTCGTAGCCTCCTCCAGCTGTGACCCATGTACCCCGCCAGCTTCCATTTTGAAAATTCTGTTTCTAGCCAAATGGAAAGACAAGAGAGTGGTCAGTCATGGCAGTGAGCTTTACTGCCAGCCAGGAAGCTGAATATATCACTTGTCCCCACATTTCATTGGCCAGAACCCAATCACATGGCCTCCCAAACAAACTGCAAGAGAGGCCTGAGAATGTACAACAGTACTAAGAATCTCTGCCACATCTCTGTCCACTTGCCTAAGCAAACTATAAAACTATAAAACCTAAAACACTGCTTGTCTCTTCACATATCTGTAAAAGAATTTAAGATGTAATCTGATCAAGGAACATGTCGCCATCGTTTTAAATATGGTTTTAATTCCATTTAGCACAGAACTTTAAATTTAAAAAAATTTTTTTGAATCAAATTATTTTCAAGTTTGCAAATACTATGTTTCCACAAACAGTCTTCAACTGCGGACAAATATTGTGGGTGATAAGGCAGCATATAATCAAATATAATTAA
>NW_007848083.1:0-676 GCF_000696425.1 Galeopterus variegatus
TACTTACCCCAGAGGCTTACTGGTCGTTGATCTGAAGTTCAGATTTGTCAGGTATCCCGTATTTTCTCCAGCACCTGGGAGAGGAGGAGCCTCCCTTGAGGGGAGCGGGCATTCCTGGTGTCGGTCAGTTCGAGTAAAGGGGACTTGGAAGCTGGGCCCTGGTGCCAAGGGTCGCTCCTCCTGGCTTTGCTTTCTTGGCCTTAGGCTGGCCTGGCAGCAGGGAGCAGCCTCTGCCTCCTTCATGCTGGCCAGGGGCTTGGGCGGAGCATGGAGGAGCTGGGTGTCAACTTCTGGTTACTTTCCCCTTGCTGGCTCTGAGCCTTTAGACAAGTTAGATGACGTGTTCTGACCCGATGTCTGCTGGGCCCTGAGCACTGAAAGGAAGGGCATGGTCTTTGCTGAGGGCAGTGGGGGGTGGGAGGGGAGGGACAGGGGTGGGTCCCAGGGAACTTGAGTTGACTCAGGACTATTTTCTTTCTCTGTTCTTCCCTCCCAGTGGGGAGTCATTCTTTCTTTTCAATCTTGAAGGGCCTGGCCTTGATTTTAAAAATGATTCTTAACATTTTAAAAAATAATTCACAGGCAGTTTTGACAAACGTATGGGGTCACGTGCCCCACCCCAGTCCATGTGCAGAGCAGAGTCCTCTAGTGCTGCCCTGTGCAGTCAGAGACCCCG
>NW_007848084.1:0-676 GCF_000696425.1 Galeopterus variegatus
TGGGGTGCTGGCATGTTCTGTGTCCTGATCATGATGCTGGTTGCACAGATGTGCTCACTTTGTGAAATTCCATCAAACCGGACACTTGCTACTCATGACCTGCTCTGCACAGATATTACACTTCAGTGAAAGTTTCCAGGAAAGGGCATTGAGGCTGCAGCACTGTCTTTTCTGTCCTGGCAGATCCCCAGTTTGTTCAGGATTTTGTTGAGTTCTGAGCTTTGGGCACACTTCAAAAGCAAACATGCATAGAGACCCTTGTCCACCCCCCTGCAGCCTGCTCTCCTGCCTGTCCTTGGCACTCTTGTTTGCTGTAAGTAGAAACCACAGTGGGAGTATGCATGAACTGAGTCTAACTTGTTCTCACTAGTCCGTTCATCTAGGCTAGCCCTGGTCGTCTGGTTTAGCTCACCAACAGGCCAGCCTCGAACACTCCCGGGCAGGTCCACTTCCTGTGTGTGGGGACAAAGGGCATGCCCCTCAGCTCCCCACTAACCAGCAAGCCGATGACTTGTGTTAGTCACCCAGTAGCTGTGCCCCCTCTTGTGTAAAATAGGATCTGTCGGAAACCCCTTCCATTCTACAGATGAGGAAACTGAGGCCCAAAGAGGGAAGGAACTTGCCCAAGTTCATTTCATAAGTCTCTCACCCCGGAGGCCCCCACAGAGGCCAGAAC
>NW_007848085.1:0-676 GCF_000696425.1 Galeopterus variegatus
ATTCAAATAAATGGAAGTGAAGACATTTCAACAAACAACTCTGAAATAAAAAGGATTATAAGGAATGATTATGAAAAATCATGTGCAAGAAATTGGATAACCTAGAGAAAATAGACAAATTCCTAGAAAAATACAACCTACCAATATTGAATCAGAAGAACATAAAAATCAAAACAGACCAATAACAAATAAACATATGGGAGTAATAATGTCAAAACTCCCAATAAATACAAGCTCAGGGCCTGATGGCTTCATGGCCAAATTCTACCAAACATTCAAATAATTAATAAGAATTTTTTATAGCCTTTTCCAATAAATAGAACTAGAGGAAATACCACCAAACACATTTTATGAAACTATATTGCTTTGATACCAAAGCCAAACAAAGACACTGAAAGAAAAGAAAACTACAAGCTAATGCTTCTGATAAACATAGATACCAAAATCCTAAAAAAAAAAATAAGTAAACCAAATTAAACACATCAAAATGATTACACATCATGGCCAAGTTGGATTTATCCTTGGCATGCCAGGCTGTTTTAACATATGCATATCAATCAATTTGATACATCACATTAGCAAAATGAACAATAAAAACTACATGATCATCTCAAATGATTCAAAAAAAGCATTTGGTAAAGTTCAACATTGTTTCTTGATAAATAAAAGCTCTTAA
>NW_007848086.1:0-676 GCF_000696425.1 Galeopterus variegatus
TAACAGAGTTGTCATATGTGACATATGGAAATATACATAAAGAGGCATCCAGAAAACTTCAGTGTCCCTTCATTTAAAAAATTTTTAAATTTTTTAATTTATTTTTTGCTACACAGTCTTATTTCTTGGAAAGAGTATATTGATTTTACTCCATGGGCAGTTTGGCTTTCTAAAATCACCCCAACAGTTAATTGATGATGGTAATCAACCAAGAATTTTACTTCACTTGTGTAATTTGCTAACTTTCAAGTTTCTATTGAGTTGGGAAAGATAGTGATGATGGCTCTGACAATACACCTAAACCACCTTGAACAGGAATATTTAAAAGATGTATTAAGCTATTTCTATCCTGAAGAAACTATATTTCATATAGGAGGTGAATTGGATGGAGGCTGAGGAGGGGGGAAACTGTGGGAAGTAAGATAAATGGTTGGTGTATGTGGTTTTGCAAATTTGCCTTTTGATTCTAGAAGATTATGTTTTTATCACTGGTAATTCTTCAGGGACGTTGTCTTGGAAGTTGTATGTGTGCACTTGTGTTCCTGTGCGTGAGTTCTCACTGAACAGGCAGCAGCCCCAGAGTCTTGCCTGCTGAACAGATCCTGCACACCTGGCGTCTTATCGGTGGTCTGCTTGGCTGTTTTGTAAAGCAGCTCTGTATCGTCATCCCACCATG
>NW_007848087.1:0-676 GCF_000696425.1 Galeopterus variegatus
AAAAAAACTTCAGCTGAAAATAATAATGATTGAAATGAAAATTTTATTAAAGGGATTCAAAGGCAGATCTGAGCAGGCAGAAGAAAATATCTTCTAACTTGAAGAAAGGTTAATTGAAGTAATCAAGTTTGAGAAATTAAAAAAAAAAAAAAGGTTGAAAAAATTGATGAACCTGGGAACTTTGTCAAGAAGACCAACATAGATATTGTGGGAATCAGAGAAGAAGAGAGAGAATGAAGCACAAAGATTATTTAAATAAGTAATAGGTAAAAATTTACCCAATTTGATGAAAGATAGAAATATAAACACCTAAGAATCTCACAGCAAGACACATTTTAATCAAATTGGTGCAATTCAAAGTCAAAGTAAAATCTAGAAAGCAGCCACAGGTAAGTAACTTATTACATACTAAAGATACTGAATCACTTTCTCTACAGAAACTTTGGAGACCAGAAAGCAGTGGACTGACTTACAAAGTGCTGAAAGAAAAGCAAAAACAAAAACAAAAACCCTGTCAACTGAGAATCCCATATGCATAAAAATTTTCCTTCATAATTGAGGGAGAAATTTGTACATCCTCAGATCTCAAAAAATGTAAATACTTGGGCAATTATAAAAGCTAGTATTATTGTAACAATGACCTGCAATTTCACCTTTTGTTTTTTACATAAATTAA
>NW_007848088.1:0-676 GCF_000696425.1 Galeopterus variegatus
CTCCTTGTTATTTAGGTGTGAGGTCACGTGTCAGCACTTCTGTAGTAGCCTCCTAGAATCTAACAATCACAGTGTTTTAATTCTTTGTCCACTGTTTATTGTTTTTGTGATATTTCTTGATTTTGAACTTATTTGTTTTCGTGTCCCCCACCCACACACACACTGGAGTGTGTCTGTCTTGCCCACTGCTGTATTTCTAGCCTAGAATAGGCCTGATTTTCGTAGATGCTCCATGTGTGTTTGGTAAACAATTAGAAGAAGCCACTTAACTTCTTCATCCCTTAATTCCCAGCTCTTACAGAATGAGTCATTAGGAAGTTGGCATTTTGTCTATTTTTTTAGAGTTAAAAAATTGACCACTGAATTGGAGAAAATTCTTCCATCTAAGCCACTTCTGAGGCAACAAAAACCTTGTTAATTTTAAAATGAGGGATTAAAAATCCAGTTATCTCCTCTTTTCCCCCCTTGTTGATCCATTTAAATAGTCCTAAAAAAGTGAAAAAGTCATAAACCACATGGACAGGGAAAATGAGGGAGGAAATAAGAATAGATGAGAAAATGTCAGAAACGTCTGGAAGTTGGAGGGCAGAGCGCGTGTGCCAGGGTTTCCTGGGGCGCCTGCGGGAAGAGGCTGAGCACAGGGAGCGGCTGGTCCAGAACCCCACAGGGTTCAGGA
>NW_007848089.1:0-676 GCF_000696425.1 Galeopterus variegatus
AAAATGAACTGAAAATGTGTAATGTGGATGGTGATTATATGAGTGACTATGTAAATTAAAAAAACATGGAGCTGAACACTTAATATTAGCATATAGATGCTATACCTCTGTTGGGAGCCTGTAGCCCCACACCCCTCCTTGTGTGGCCATGCCTGCATGACAACCTGCTTGTGCCAGATGGCCATGCTTATGTGATAGCTGCCTCGTAATCTGTTTGTGCCAGGAACTCTGTGTTCCCGGCTGTGCAAATTTACTCAAGAGTGACCTTTCATCTTCTTCCGAGTCTCTGCTCTGTTGTAAAGACTTTGGGCTATGCTTTGTTTGAAGTATCCTGTCTCTGTTTCTTCTCAACATCTTATCACATCCCTGCATTCCTGACTTCTTACAGCATGCCTGCTTCTTTCCTATATAAGCTGTAACTTTTAAACCAATAAATGAGACTTGATCAGAATACTGTCCTGTCTCCATTTCTCATGTCTCTTGTCCCATCCAATTCCCACTCCCCCCTCCAGGGTCTGCGTTGAATATCCCGCGGGTCGGGACATACCTCAATTACAAAAAGAAAAAAAATAATCAACACAGTCCATTTTATGCTATTTTAAAAAAATATGTTTCCCATGATAAATAGGTGACTGTGCATATATATCAAATCTCAAGTACATCTTCTTTAATTTGG
>NW_007848090.1:0-676 GCF_000696425.1 Galeopterus variegatus
ACATGTCACTAGATGATGGGTTTCTCATCTGTGGTTACCTCATTCCCACGCTGCGCTTGTTTCATTTCAGACAGCGCAGTCACAGAATACGAATGCAGCTCACGCAGGCGGGTCGGCATGAACACACCAGCGCTGAGCCCTTAGGAATGCAGCCAGCCCGCGCCGTGGGTAGCTGGGACATGGTGGGTTTGCACTGTTTCGGTGGCTGCATTTGTGGTCACTTGTTTCAGCAGCCACAGGAAGCTGACACGACATGGGTGCCCCTACAGAGAACCGCTGCTGGTGGGGCCAGACCCTTGGTGACTTCTCGGGAACCAGAAGTGTCACCTCCCACAGAGTGATGGAGATGCAAAAGGTTACTCAGAGCCCAAATGTTTAAGAGCAGTGAGAAGCCCGAAGGCTCTGCACCAAGGGCAGCTCCTTCAAGAGAAGAGAGCCAGGCACAGCCACAAGTCAGTTTTTGTTCAGGTTTTACTGTAAAGACAAGAAAGTTACAGAAGAAAAGCTGATGTCAATCACAGTGTGGACATAAGCAGACTGGCCACATGGCAATCTGCATTAAAGCAGGTATAGTTTAAAATGGTTCACGCAATTTACCATCAAAAGGAGTCAAAAATCTAGGGCCGGCCCGTGGCTCACTCGGTAGAGTGCAGTGCTGATAACACCAAGGCCACGG
>NW_007848091.1:0-676 GCF_000696425.1 Galeopterus variegatus
TGGTTCACACAACAGGGGAACTAACTTCTCAGGTATAAGACACCTCCATGTGGAGGACAACGAGGTAGGAAGCTATGCAGAGAAGGAGCCACAGGTGACAAGCACCTGGGGAGTGCTCTTGAGCATATGTAGCCAAGGATTTGCAAGCTCACAGACCTAGTGACGAAAAAGAAACAACTATTACAATGTGGAGGAAAGCACAGACGAAGGCCTCAAACCAGCTGAAATGGGATGGGAAGGCTACCTGGAAGTGATACTACGTCCCAAAGGGTAAAGAGAGGTGGTCTGAAGACAGGTGTAAAGAGGGGCAGAGATCAAACAGGATAGAGAGTCTGGAAGAATAAGACAGCTACAAACAATCAAAAACTAAATGAGATACCACGAAATTGCATATCATTGTTAAACACGTAGCATAGTGCCTAATATATTCTAATATATTCTCAAATGTTCATTTAATTGATTTGTTTGTCTGGTTAGAAGTAAGACAAAGCCTAACCATGCTCCCCATTCCCTTAAATGCATGCTGGTTAAAGTAGTATCATTTTTACTTTGGGAAGGTTGGGAAGAAAATAGGGAACATTCCTAGGCCTACAAAGTGTGTGGGGGGGGATGGAGGTTGGGGGATAATTGGGTAGGGACACAGAGTACAAAAGTAATTTCTGGTAATGGGTATGCC
>NW_007848092.1:0-676 GCF_000696425.1 Galeopterus variegatus
TTCAAAAAACCAACTTTTTGATTTGTTGATCTTTTGTATTGTTTTTTGGTTTTCAATTTCCATGATTTTGTATTTCCTGTTTAATTTCTTCTTGTCCCTACAGGTCGTTCTGGAGCATGTTGTTAATTTCCATGCATTTGTATAGTTTTCAGAGTTTTGCTTGTTATTGATTTCTAGTTTTAATCCATTGTGGTCTGAAAAGATACTTGAAATGATTTCAATTTTTAAAAATTATATGAAACTTGGTTTGTAACCTAACACGTGGTCTCTCCTGGAGAACATTCCATGTGCTTATGAGAAGAAAGTATATTCTGTATTTGTTGGATGAAATGTTCTATGGATATCTGCCAGGTCCAACTGGTCTAAAGTTTAGTTTAAATACTCTATTTTTCTCTTGATTTTTTTGCATAGATGATCTGTCCAGTGCTGATAGAGGGGTGTTCAGATCTTTAGCTGTTATCATATTGGGTCTATCTCATTCTCTAGGCCTAATAGTGTTTACTTTATATATTTGGGTGCTCCAGTGATGGGTACATATGTATCTGTGATTGTATGTCTTCTTGCTAGATAGATCCCTTTATCATCATATAATGGCTTCCTTGTCTCTTTTTATGTTTTTTGGCTTAAAGGCTATTTTATCCAATGTAAGAACAACTACTCTTGTATGTCACCCCAC
>NW_007848093.1:0-676 GCF_000696425.1 Galeopterus variegatus
TGCCACCACCTGGATTCTACAGTTAGCATTTTGCTGTCTTTGCACTAGCACATGCTTGTCCGTCTCACCATCACTGTCGAACCAGGAATCCAACTTCTATTATTATTATTATTATTACTATTATTATTATTATTATATTAATCAAAAGCAGCTTTCTAAATTCTAAAGTGCTGCACATTGAAAGTTATCAGCTTGTATTCGCATCCCAAAGTCTTTTTCATTCTGTCGCATGATATTTAGATCAAACCTTCCTAACGGTAAGTGTAGTAGAAACCAATGTTGCTCACAAATAAATAGTGTTGTTTCAAGAGAGCTGCCATGAGCTCACGGTGATGAAATGTGTCCACCTGAACAGACGGTTGGAAAGCGCACCAGCCGCTTCATTAGTTAGCAGAGGGACGACAGAGCTAGCAGGCACTCGCGTGGCACTGCCGTGCAGGGGCTCTGTCCTCAGCGCTCCCCACACGTGAGCTCATTTCAGGCTCACACAAACCTACCAGGCACCAGCATTCTCATCGTTCCCCTTGTACAGGGGAAGAAACAGGCACAGACAGTTCAGGTGACTTTCCCGGGGTCCCACAGCTGGACAATGGCTTCCCTGTGCTGCCTCCCGAGCAAATGAAAGCGAGGAGGTGCCATTTTTAACATGCCAAGTCAGCCGTGATCTGTAAAAAAT
>NW_007848094.1:0-676 GCF_000696425.1 Galeopterus variegatus
GATGCTGGTGTCAGTGATAGTGTCAGGGTGGAGGTTAAGTTTGGAGTAAATGTTGCTGCTGAGTAGGTTTGGGCCAGAATTAAATTGTAAGTTCTAAAGCTGATTTGGTTATGGGAATCTTTCCCTCTTACACCACCAGTTATGGCTTGAGATGATACGCAACCCCAAATAAGTGGTCCTACTTCTTTGTTCATTGTCCCAGTTGCCTGTACACATGCTGCCTACAGCCTGTTGGCAACAAAGTTACCTGCAGCAGGTTGTGCTGGACCTAGTCCCTGGTCAGTAGTAAGTGAACAGTGCATCTTGGCTTCGGATTGTCTGTGGACAAGCTCGCTGAGTCTCTCTACCATATTCTGAGCACCAGGTCTCTTTTGTTCTAACTTCAGCCTCACTGACACTGGGATGAGCACTACTGTATGTGGAGGGTTTGGTGGCTGGGAATGGATGTGGGTAGGTGAAGAGGACACACCAGCCCATGAGTTGTTAATCATCAATCACATTTGATTGTTGAAGGTTATTATATTGAAAGATCATTTGTAAAATATTCTTTGTATATATTTATTATATGACTTAAATGTGCAATATTTTATTTTGTACAGTATGTAATAAAGACATGGGACATATATTTTTCTTATTAACAAAATTTCTTATTAAATTGCTTCACCTTTGTATTTAA
>NW_007848095.1:0-676 GCF_000696425.1 Galeopterus variegatus
CTTATTATAAATTGACTTACAAAAGTAGAAACTGTCCTGCATGTTGCTGTTTGGGGTTTTGTTTTTTTGTTTTTTTTGTTTTTTTTTTGTAAACAGATGATATTTCCAGCCAGCCGCAAGTCATCCAATTTTCTGTCAATCACACTCTTGTATGAGGCAGCAGAACTGAAGGAAAGAAATAATTGTTGTACAGACTGAATTGCTTTGTATGGTCTCATGTGAAATAACTGGTGTAAGAATCTTGATCTTTTTTTTATATTTGGAAACATCAAATAAAAATAGAAATAGATGATAAAAAAATTAAAAAATAACCTTGTATGAACTGACTTGTTTAGGATACATTGTCTAATGAAAAAATGCAATTTATTGAATAGTATGATCTCACTTCTATTATTATCTATGTGTATAATGTATTTATGACAAATTTTAAATCTAAAATCTAATCTACAGTCAGTACATATACATAAAACAGATCACATGTACTTTCCATGAATACACATACATACATACCCATAATGACTATGTATTATTTTCATAATAAAATGAAAAAAACTATAAAGATTTTTTTAAGATAGTGATATGGTAAAATACTGATAATATATTAGCTGAGAGAAAATATTATAAAGCAACACACATGTTATGATCTCCATGTCATAAAAGAAATGTGTGTAGGGGG
>NW_007848096.1:0-676 GCF_000696425.1 Galeopterus variegatus
CATGTGATAGAATTTGACCAATGAACATGCTCCAAAGGGAAACTAACTGAGCATGGGCAGAGACTATGTTACATAAGTGGGTACCACCCCTTTCCTGAATATGCATTATATAGTATGAATATGCATTAGATAACATGAATATGCATCATATGGCAAAACTATAAAAGCCAAATCCCAGCAGAAGCGGGGGTTATTGCTCACTTTCCTGGGGCTAAACCACACTTCACTAGCTGTGGTGTGTATACTTTCTTTTGTATCAATCTAACTTTCGGCAAGTGGCTGCTCACTCTCTTGAGCCAGTCTGTACTCTGTAATGAACTTTAAATGTGTAGTTCTTACTTTTGTGTTAAACTTGGAGTGGGCCCTGGTCAGTCTCTGGAGGTAGGCCACACTTTCTCTGTGAAGTCTGTATCTCTTATTTGTTACATTAAACCTGTTCTCACTTTCTACAGTGACTCTGCTCTTCCATTCTTTCCTGTGCTGGAGTCAAGAAACTAGTAAGAGGATGGGGTGGGTTGAGGTCAGCTATAGGGCCCTCCAGACTCTTCTCCAGCATCACTCGGAAACCAGAAAGACCCAGTTAAGATCCTTTAGGAATTTAGAGAGAAACTGACTATAAACACATAAATAAATACAATGGTGATGAAATTTAAGATAGCAATAAGGGCAATGAAAG
>NW_007848097.1:0-676 GCF_000696425.1 Galeopterus variegatus
AGCACTGCGTCTGACATTATGGGTAAAAAATAGAAGTAAATATCAACCAGAATATGAAGGCCAGAGTTTCCATAAGAACAGCACTCAAAATTAAAGAGAAACAATAAAGATACGGGTTAATAGCCTTCACATACAAAGCCTCATATAAATTGACCCAAAAAACCCTTGGAACTCAATTTTTTTTTAAGTCGGCAAAGAACAGCAGGTGACAATTAGCAAAATAGTAAACCTGTATTATTAATAAACCCTTGAAAAATGTTCAATGTCACCAATTAATGAAATACTCAAAATAAAAGGGTACTATATTTTACATATCAAATTGGCAAAAACATATTTTAACCCTTATACCTAATACCCAGTGCTAATGCTGTCCAGGGAGCAGGAAACAAAAGCAGCAGCAGCAGGAGGATTCACTTAGAGGCTGATGGAGGAAAGGACATCAGGGTGAAGTTCAGGGAAAGAAATTGGCCAGGATGAACCAAAAGCCTTCAAAATATGTACAGCCCTCACCCCAGGAATTTCACTTCTACGAATCAGTTCTAAAAAATACAATCGAAAATGTGGGAGGGGGTTCTTTTATTTAATAAATGCATACAGTTTTTACTACGTGTCAAGCTAAGTGCTCTAGAATATTAATTTACTTAATTCCATCATCACAACAAAACTATTATCTCCA
>NW_007848098.1:0-676 GCF_000696425.1 Galeopterus variegatus
TCCCCTTCTCCCACTTCGTCAGGTAACAACCCCACCTCAGCTCCAGTTTTTATAACCCTTGTGTGAAGTGCCTGGGATGGGAGGAATTGTCCAAGTCCATATACAAGTAGCACGTCTGGATGGCGGCTCAGGTACCTGCTCAAAATAGTAGGCAGCCTGTGGGAACTGTTGCTGTTCCTTGCATGGACCCAAATTGGAGCTACCAGGCTGGCCATGGGGATCAAGATCTCCAGGGTAACATGATTACACACTTGATTTACAGACCTGGCCTCTGGGGCTTCCACCTTCCCCTCCCCCTCAGACAAGTATAATCCCTAGTATGGGACGCTTCTTCTCCCTCCATTGCTATGCACCATTCCCCTATCCTTGTTAAATTGCTGAACCCCTCTTCGTTCCCTGATGTCCCACAGTACCCCATCACTAACAAACACCTAATAGGCTTAAAACCCATTGTACACAAACTCCTTACTTCTCATCTCTTACGGCCTACCCACTCTCGTTGTAATAAATCTGTCCTTCTGGTTATAAAGCCTAACAGCTCATACCATTTAGTATAGGACTAATCCTGACACTCACTGTTCCCAACAACTTACTTGGACAGTACTACCTTAGGGATTTTAGGATAGCCCCCATTTCTTCAGCCAGGCCTTAGCTCAAGATTTATCTGAACTTCCCC
>NW_007848099.1:0-676 GCF_000696425.1 Galeopterus variegatus
AGCAGATCACATGGCAAGAGAAAGCAAGAGAGAGAGAGAGAAGGTGCCAGGGTCTTTTTGAACAACGAGCTCTCACGGGAACTAATAGAGCGAGAACTCACTCATTAATCCCCTCTCCCCCAGGGAGAGCATTAATCCATTCATGAGGTATCCGCCCCCATGACTCAATCAGTTTCCAACACTGCCACATCGGAGATCAAATTTCCACCTGAGTTTTGGAGGGGACAACACATCCAAACTCCATCACTCCCCCTTATTTTGACCTGAGTTTCTTCCTTCTTTCCTTTCTTTCTTTCTTTCTTTTTTGGAACGTCTAGCTAAATTTGAATGGCTTGTTCCAATAACAGGAACTTTGTCCAATTATCATTGGCCCCTTGTGTCCTGAAATAATAAAAATTAAATAAGAATATTTGACTTGCTGAACTTTATATTTAATTGGCAAATAGAATAACCTATGGAATAGAAGAAGAGCAAATAGAATAACCTATGGAATAGAAGAAGAAAAGCATCTAATACAAGCCTAAGGGAACAATATTGAACATCATACAGACTTAAAAGGAATTTCACAACAAAAATTTTCTCATGTGTTTTTTCACACAACATGTGTTTTTCCTCCCAACAGAACATGTTAACTTCTAATATGTAAACCCTCTATATGTGTGTGATGAAAGAGGGA
>NW_007848100.1:0-676 GCF_000696425.1 Galeopterus variegatus
GTTCAATCTGGATGCTCATTCTCGGCAGTTCGTAGAAATTTTTCTTTCATTATGTACCTTGCAACTTTCTACCTACTGTTCTTTATGTTCTCTTTCTGGAACACCTACCAATTAGGTGGTAGATCTCTTGGACAGACTCTAATTTTCCTGTCTTTTGTCTCCCGTTTCCCACCTGTTTCTTTGTTTTACTTGCTGAGACCTCCTCCTCAACTTTATTTCCCAACCCTGCATGAATTCTTTACTTTTGCCATTACATTGTTCACACCCAAGGACTCTATTTTATTTCCTGGATAATCTTTTAGACCACTCTGTACTTTTTTCCATGGATGCACTGTATCATTTTATCTCTCTGAAATCCTGAATTTAATTTAATTTTTTGCTTGCTGGATGTTTTTCTTTGGATTTTCTTTCTTTCTTTTTTTTTTTTTTTTTGAGTTTCTTGTAGGTATGAATTTGTCATGGTCCTTCTCATTTGTATTGAAGGCTTTGCTAAAGTGTCCAGTGAACCGTAGATATCTGTTCATATTTAAGATGAAGGACCTAAAAACTGATCAGAAGCTCTTTGTATATTGATGGGACTTATCAAGGGTCGTTTTGTGGCTTGTTGGAACACATATTTTCCCGTGAGGGACTCACAACTTTTAATACATGTGAAGACCCTCCTTTGACCAGTTGC
>NW_007848101.1:0-676 GCF_000696425.1 Galeopterus variegatus
GAGGGAGCTAAAGGTGAATGAATCAATTCACACACACACACACACACACACACACACAAAAACAAACAACAACAACAACAACAAACAAAAAAACAAAAAAAAACCGGGGTGGGGGAGAGGAAGATATAACATCCACAATTTTTTTTGAACTTCTTACAACAAGAAAATGGAGGGGACACACTTGGGTGGGAGGGGGGAGAGGGAGGAGGGAGGGAGGTTTCGGTGATGGGACACAATGATCAACTACATTGTATATTGACAAAATAAAAATAATAAAAAAAAAGAAAGAAATTTGCGAATAGTTAAGAATTCCCTCACCCTTTTTTTGCTCTACTTTTTTTTTTTTTCTCTCTGATATATTGAATAGACAGGTACCAAGGTGACTAAGGAAAGCTAGACAAGATTATACTGTATTGGACAAACTAGCACATGCAGGAAAACCTCGGGTTTCTTTAATTAAAGCAGGCATATCTAGAGAAAAAAAGAAATGCTCATCAATGGACAACTCATGGGATGAAATGAGGAGCCAGTCATTTGTGTCGTGATATCACTTTTCTTTCTTTCTTTTCAAATTTGGTATTTCTTGAAAAAGCTTTGAAAAGACAAAGATTTTGTTGAAATAATTCAGAACTGTAATTTATGAGATTTATACTCTCCAAAACACAAAACAACTGAA
>NW_007848102.1:0-676 GCF_000696425.1 Galeopterus variegatus
ATAGGATGATTGCCCCCTCCTGTATATACTGTGTGTATAGATGATAGATAGATAGATAGATCTACATATATCTATATATATATAGATATATAGATATATAGAGAGAGATATATAGATATATAGAGAGATATATAGATATATATCCCCAGTAGCTGAATACATCTTGGGTATGGATGTAATTTATGGTTTGCAACTGCAAACAACAGTTGGAGAGTTTTGGACGCGAATATGGATAGTAAAGCCTGTGTTACGAGGATATGCTAAGCATGACCCACAGGTGTTACCCAAGCCAGATGTATAATGTAAGGCAGTATCACCTACTATATTGGAGTTAGAGAAAGTTGGCATCATTCATCCTGCACATAGCCCCTTTAACACTCCAGTATGGCCAGTGAAAAAGCCTGATGGTACCTGGAGAATGACTTTAGACTATCAAGAACTAAAGAAAGTAGTGCTTCCTTTGCATGCAGCCGTGCCTTCAGTTCATGACTTGATGGATCAGCTGACAACTCAGCTGGGAACTTATCATTATGTACTGGACCTAGCAAATGCTTTTTTCTCTATTCCAATCTCTTCTGATAGCCAAGATCGGTTGCCTTCACCTGGGAAGGGAGACAGTGGACCTTTCAAGTATTGCCCCTAGGTTATCTGCATAGCCCAACTATCTGTCAGAGTT
>NW_007848103.1:0-676 GCF_000696425.1 Galeopterus variegatus
AGGTCTCACTTCACCAAAGAACACCTATAACACCTAGCAGGACTGGAAGTCCCCTGGGCTATCAAGCCAGAAAGGGGGAGGGCTGGGGGGCCTCAGCGATGGCCCCTGACACCCGCAACCATTCCCTGGTGCGGTACAAAGGCCTTGGCCACACCCCCCAACACACTCAACCACCCCAGTGGTGACCACCAAGCCACTGCAGGAAGCGCCCCGGGCTCTTCAGAGCCAGGGCGGTGGGGGACTGAGAGCCTTGGCCATGCACCCCCGACACGTGCAACCAGCCAGCGGCAACCACCACGCCACAGCAGGAAGGGCCCTGGGTTCCAGAGCTGAGGTGGTGGGGGTGAGGGCTTCTGCCACACACCCCTGACATCTGCACCCAGCCCAGCAATGACCAAGCAATCACTGGAAGCCCCCTGGTCTCCCCTATGGGAACGAGGGGTGTGCCACAGGCCTCAATCCTGCCCCTTCCTCCTTCCTCCTTCTTCCATCCTGTTTCCTTCCCCTTACCCCTCTCCCTTCCCTCCCAACTGCTCTGCAACAACATCCTAGAATGTATAAAAATAATATTAATAAAATTTAAAAAGCAATTAAATAAAAAAAACAGATACTGACACAGGGTACAACCTGGATGAACCTCAAAAACATTACTCTCTGTGAAGGAAGTCAGATGTCA
>NW_007848104.1:0-676 GCF_000696425.1 Galeopterus variegatus
GGTGTCGGTGATGGGCCATAATAATCATATACAGTGCATATTGACAAAATAAAAAAAAAAAAAAAAAGAATTTATATGTTTATGGGCCGACCCCGTGGCTCACTCGGGAGAGAGCAGCGCTGGGAGCTCTGAGGCTGTGGGTTCGGATCCTATATACGGATGGCCAGTGCGCTCACTGGCTGAGCATGGTGCAGGTGACACCAAGCCAAGGGTTGTGATCCCCTTACTGGTCACAAAAAGAAAAAAAAAAGAATTTATATGTTTATGAGTCTCTTCCAAGCAGGAGAAATCCCAGAAAAGAGAAGAACGGAGGCATAGTTCAAAAGAAAGAGGAGCAATCGACAGCAGACATATCTCATGCAAGACAGAATTGAAACATCTCTATGTTCACATCACGAGTTCCATCCTTTGCCCTGTGAACAGCCTATGCGCTCTCTGGACTGAAATGCACATCAGACGGCCTCCTTTTCAGAGTGAAGGGTAGGAAAAGTGAGATCTTGCCTCTTCATCCACGTTTGTTACGTTTGAGGGCACCACTGGCATTCATCAATTACAAAACATTTTCCTACTCATTATCACGCTTGATCCTCACAAAGACATCAAGAAATAGGTATGATTGTCACCATTTAATAGAAAACCAGATTAGATCTCAAAGAGATCAATGGACTTTCTATAT
>NW_007848105.1:0-676 GCF_000696425.1 Galeopterus variegatus
TGCTTGTTATGTGATTAGAAATCACATGTTTTAAGAGTCATTGGCATACCACAGGTACTCAGCAAATAGTTGTGGTGATGGTACATGGTTGTTACGCTAAGAAACAGATAACCAGAAGCTTCTAGGAACCAGGTTGTATGGCCAAGCTGACACCTAGTGGTGCAATTTTAGAACACACACCCAAAGTACGATTCGAAACTTAAATTGGGGAATAACTAGGAACTGACAGAATACCTGCTTTACATAAGTAACATTATTTAATCCTAACCAGTGATTTTCAACCCTGGCTGCACATTAGAATGACCTGTGAAGCTTTTAAAACCTGCTAAT
The DNA here is from genome assembly GCF_000696425.1 of Galeopterus variegatus. Taxonomy (NCBI): domain Eukaryota; kingdom Metazoa; phylum Chordata; class Mammalia; order Dermoptera; family Cynocephalidae; genus Galeopterus; species Galeopterus variegatus. The sequence continues at coordinate 331 of NW_007848105.1, forward strand.
GTCTGGATCTCACTCTCAAGAGATTTTTATTTAACTTGCAGGAGTTGTGACTCAGGCTGTGACATTTTTAAAAAGCTATTTTCACATGCAGCCAGGTTGAAAACTACTGCAACAGACTCATGAGATAATTGTTACTCTTCTCATTTTACAAATGATGAAAGTAAAACTCAGAAGGATAGAGTAATTTGCACAAAGTCACATAGTTATTAGTAGCAAGAGGGAAATGAAACTTGAGTCTTTCATTTTCCCACTACCTCACATTTGTCTTCGTAGAGGCTGTTGGAGGTCACAGCAGAATTTTACCAAACATTCAAAGAGGAAATGACACCGATTCTTTACAAACTAT
>NW_007848106.1:0-676 GCF_000696425.1 Galeopterus variegatus
AGTTAATAGTTCAGGATACACACACACACACACACACACACACACACACACACACACACACACACACCTGATTATCACTTGTTTAAACAAACAAAAATAATGTATTACATAGTTTATGATGTATGCACAAGTAAAATATACATCAGTAAAAGTTCAAATTATCTGGTGAAAGGAAGTCAACTGGAACTAACTGTTGGAAGAATAGATTGTAATAAGTTAAAGATGAATCTTGTAATCTCTAGGACAACTATTAAAAATATAACACAAAGACAAAACAATAAAGTTAATAAAGGAGATGAGAAACAATAATAATAGAGGAGATTAGAAACAATAACAAAATAATTCTCAATTCATCTAAAGTGAGTGGGTAATGTAATAAAAAATTATATTAAATATAAATAAACTAAATAGCCTAAATAAAATGCAGGGGTTTTTTTTACTAAAAAAGAATAGAAAGAAAAAAATTAAAGCAAAAACCCCACAAACAAACAAAAACATGTTATTTATAAGAAGCATTATTTAAACATGAGACATTGCATGTTTAAAGTAAAAGGGTAAAACATTACATACCATGCAAGTACTAAGCCTAAGGGAACTGAAGTGGCTGTAAGGAACATCAGACAAATTGTAACTCTAGATGAAAAGCATCTTCAGAAATAGAGGCCATTTCATAATC
>NW_007848107.1:0-676 GCF_000696425.1 Galeopterus variegatus
ATGGAAATCATCAAGTCGAAGGGATACCTGTACTCCAATGTTCATTGCAGCACTATTTACAATAGCCATGAGTTGGAACCAGCCCAAATGTCCATCATTAGATGAGCAGATAAGGAAACTGTGGTATATCTACATAATGGAATTCTACTCTGCTATAAAAAAGAATGAGATACTGCTATTTGCAACAACATGGATGGACCTAGAGAGAATTATATTAAGTGAAACAAGTCAGGCACAGAAAGAGAAATACCACATGTTCTCACTTATTTGTGGGAGCTAAAAATAAATAAATAAACAAACAAACAAACAAAGGGTGGGGGGAAAGAAGACACAACAATCACAACAATTCCTTGAACTTGTTATGATGATGAACAGATATGATGGAGTGGCAGGGAGGGGAGGCGGGGAAAGAGGAACTGGTAAAGGGTCATGGAAATCAACTACAATGTATAATTTGAAATTAAAATTTTTAAAAAATTAAAAATTAAAAAAAAACCACTTGAGTCAAATAATTAGATCTTTTATCTCTGGCTATCAACAAACACAGACAGTCAAGTTAATCATCAAAACACTCCTTGTTGAGAAAAACAACAAGAACAACAACAAAACCCTCCCGAACATTAGGAATTAGAAGATCCTGAGTGGAATATCAGTAGGTCTATGGAAAAGCCAGCAA
>NW_007848108.1:0-675 GCF_000696425.1 Galeopterus variegatus
TTGCTGATGTAATTAGCTAAGTTAAGATAAGTTGAGAGTGTGGGCCCTTATCTGATATGACGAGCATCCTAAATAATAATAAGGCCCCCCTCCACACACACACAAACATGAAAACATAGACGTGGAGGGGAGATGGCCATGTGACCATAAAGGCAGACATTGGAGTGATGGAGCTACAAGCCAAAGATGGCCTGGGGCCACCAGAAGCTGGAGCGGGCAGGAGGATCCTCCTCTGGAGTCTTTGGAAGAAGCAGGCACTGCCAACTCCTTGGCTTCAAACTTTTAGCCTCCAGACCTGGGATGATAAACTTCTGTCATTATAAGCCACCCAGTTTGTGGCATTTTGTTGCAGCAGGCCTCAGAAACCAATACACAATCAAACCAGAAATTTTATAACATGAACCTGATTGCACAAGTATGACTGATTTTAGGAATTAAGCAGTGGTTTAATATTAGAAAATATATTAATATAATTTATCACATTAATTGTTTGGAGAAGAATGTTTATAAAATCACCTTGATACAAGAGATTTGACTAAAGTTATGGCTCTATTCCTGGAAAAGTGCATATATGCATCTAGCACACAGAAAACACATCCTATGCGTGTCCATCTGAAAAGCCTAAGAGAATCATCTGAAAATCTAGAAGAATTAATATAAAAGCAGAAGAACAGC
>NW_007848109.1:0-675 GCF_000696425.1 Galeopterus variegatus
GGGATATCTTTCTATCTTTTTTTGTTTCCTATATAATTTATTTCAGCAGTGATTCACAGTTCCCATTGTAGAGAACTTTTACCTCCTAGGTCAAGTTTATTCCTAAGTATTTTACTTTATAGGTAACTATTGTAAATGGGCTTGCTTTCCTGATTTCTTATTCTGCTAGTTTGTTATTGGAGTATGAAATGCTACTGATTTTTGCATGTTTATTTTGTATCCTACAACATTACTGAAGTTGTTTATCAGCCCAGTAAATTTTTGTAGAGTCTTTAGGTTTTTCTATATATGAGACCATATCATCTGCAAATAGGGGCGGTTTGACTTAGTTTTTCCAATCTGGATGCCATTTATTTCTTCCTCTTCCCTGATTGCTCTGGCTAGTAGATCCAATACCATGTTAAATAAGAGTGGACATTCTTGTCTTGTTCCTGTTCTTAAAAGAAATGCTGAAATTTTTTCCCCATTCAGGATGATATTGGTGATGTCTTTTTCCTATATGACCTTTATTGTGTTGAGTTAGTTTTCTTCTATACCTTTATTGCCAAGAGTCTTTATCCTGAATGGATGCAGAATTTTGTCAAATGCTTTTTCTGCACTAACTGAGATAATCATAGGGTTTTTGTCTTTGATTTTGTTGATGTGGTGTATCACATTTATTGACTTGCATATTTT
>NW_007848110.1:0-675 GCF_000696425.1 Galeopterus variegatus
TCCAAAGATAAGGTGTCATGCTGTTCCTGCAATCAGGTGAGCATACTCCCTTCCTGGGACAAGGTGAACTTTGGGCTCCTTGGAAAGTCCCTTCCCCCTGGCAGCGGAAAGTCCTAATCTTCTGGCGACGGAAGGTCTTAAGCACCTAATAATAGAAGGTCCTGAGTATCTGGTATTGTTTACCAAAAAGGTTGGGGGTTATCTCTACTTCCACAAGTCTCCAGAAAGAGTCAGTCTATACTGGAGTTGGATACAGAGCTTTGCTTTCCCAGGTGGTCTTTAGGAGTGCATCTTCTGCAGGTCACTGAGACCAGCGGCCAGCCTCACAGCTGCATGGGCCTCTGTGATTACCAGGGAGGAAGGGGTGACAGTATCCACCTGGAAGCCTTGCCCTCCCCCACCCACCACCCCCCCCAGCTGTGGACTGCCCTGCCCTAACCTAATTAACAGCCCCTGGGACCCCAGACTTACCGGACTTAGACACCTGCAACACTTTTCTCTGGCATTTTTCCCTGAGTGTTTTTTGTTTGTTTGCTTTTTGTTTATTTTAAAGCAAGGACTTTTGCATCTTGTTAAAACTAAGAGAAAGCTCTGATGATAAAAATGTTTCTCTTCACAAAGCTGTGAGAGTTTTATTCATTCTGGGATTAGTTAATTCTCATGACCTTTGAACAA
>NW_007848111.1:0-675 GCF_000696425.1 Galeopterus variegatus
ATCCAAATAACAAAAATTAGAAATTAAAAAGATGAAATTACAACTGACACCTCAGAAATACAAAAAGTCATTAGAGACTACTATACACAACTATATGCCAAAAAAAAATTGAAAATCTGGAGGAAATGGATAAATTTCTGGATGCATACAAGCTACCAAAACTGAGGCAAGAAGATATAGAAAATCTGAACAGAGCAATAACAATAAAAGAGATTGAAGTTGTTATCAGAAGGCTCCCAACAAAGAAAAGACCAGGACTGGACAGGTTCACTGCAGAGTTCTACCAAATCTTCAAAGAGGAACTGATAACAATTCTCTACATACTGTTCCAAAAGATTGAAACAGAGGCCATTCTCCCAAACTCATTCTATGAGGCAAATATCACCCCGATTCCAAAACCAAACAAAGATGCATCAAAAATAAAAAACTACATGCCAATATCCTTGATGAATATAGATGCAAAAATCCTCAGTAAAATACTAGCTAACAGAATACTGCAATACATACAGAAAATCATACACCCTGATCAAGTGAGATTCATCCCAGGGATGCAAGGTTGGCTCAACATATGCAAATCAATAAATGTGATACAGCACATTAACAAAAGCAAAGAGAAAAACCACATGATCATCTCTATTGACACTGAAAAAGCATTTGACAAAATTCAACATCCTT
>NW_007848112.1:0-675 GCF_000696425.1 Galeopterus variegatus
CTGAGCCATCCAACTAAGTTAACACATCAGCCCCCCAGACCACAATCTCTGCTAACACACTAAGCAGTCGGAAAACCAGGATTTGAGGATACACCTCCCCAGTGACCCTGGACAAATTATACAGTGTTTAATTGTCCCATCTTGTAAAATAGAGTTTCATACCTTCTTCACAGGGTTAGGGTTAAAAAAAAAATGTTTTCTTGTGAGAGGATAGTGCCTTTTGTGAGGCACCATGAGATTTAAGGTTTATTTCCTAATACAGCAGATGTAATAAACATCTTAGGCTCTGTCTGAGCAGGGCTGGACACCAGAAATCCTGGAAACCTCATTTAGTGAGTCTGTGGGTTAGTAATCATTAAAATAATTAAGATCATGTTTTTATTTACAAAATACCACTCTCTAACCACCCTACCTGTACGATTCCTTACTAAATGTGAGCTCCGAAACATTTAGGATGTACTGAAATGGAAGAGGGTCTGGGAAAAAAATGTGAAATGGGGAAAAAAAAGAAAAAGCAGATTGCAGAACAATCTGTATGAAATGATCCTAATTTTGCAAAAAAAAAAAAAGACTACAGACATAAGCCTTTTGTAGGTGGAAAAGTGTTTTAGGGGGACCAGCAGTGACTGTTTTATTTTCCATACTTCCACAGTGTGCACTATGGGCATGCATTAC
>NW_007848113.1:0-675 GCF_000696425.1 Galeopterus variegatus
GATAATTAGTGCATCATGTTTACAAAACGTAATCGATCTTTGTGACCCTTAACCAATTTCTCGCTCGCCCCGTCCCACCTCTAATAACAACTGTTCTCTATCTTTTTTGGAAGTTCGATGTGTTGTTGTGATTCTCCCTTCCTGCCTTTCTCCTCTCTTCTTCTGTATCCCCCGTGCACGCCTGGGTTCCTTCCCACATGCCGTTGAACATGGACAACATTCTGAAAAGCTACCAGCCCCCAGCGCCTGGGCCTGCAGCCCCTGCTCTCCCGCTGGACGGACCATCTTCCCACTCAGCAGGCCATTCACAGTCCCCACCTCTTCCCACTTTCAGGAAGCTGCCCCAACCTACACCTGGCCACGGGAATCCTCCTCCTCTCCAAATCTGTCCTCCTCCTAGAATTTAAAGCAAACCAGGCAAACCTCCACCACGGGGACTAGGGTCACATTCCCACATCAGTCGTGGGCTCCTAGAGGCACCACGTCCTCGCAGCCTCAGAACCCCATGACAGCTCAGACACGGAGAGGCACCCAGGGAACATCTCAGTGTTGCTACCGGTGAACGTGGTGACTTAAAATGGAGGCTGTGGGCCGGCCCAGTGGCGCACTCGGTGGAGTGCGGCGCTTGAGAGTGCGGTGGCGCTCCCGCCGAGGGTTCGGATCCCATATAGAGAC
>NW_007848114.1:0-675 GCF_000696425.1 Galeopterus variegatus
TTTATTTTGCTAGGTAAAATATATGGGAAATCTACTATGTTATGTTAACCAACCGTATATATAACAAATATTCCACTGGAATTTGTCAATTTGAGAATTCAGTTTTTGTTTCAAAATATAAGACCTCTCAGCAGCAATCTGTATTTGCACTCCACTCTGTAACTATCTATCCATACTTTAGTTTGGCAGTTTTTCTATCTATCTGTAAATTATAGGCAATTTTTCAAAGTATATGAATAAGGTTTTGATCATTTGGCAAGGAAAAGCAGTTGGAATACCAAGAGATATGGGATAGAGTATAACTGGTAATTGGAAAAACCTGGTAGAATTCAGTAATATTTTCTTGAATTCACATTGTTAATTTCCTCTTAATTTGATTGATTGCAGTAATGTGCAATTCCATATGCTTTTAATAATATTTAGATGTTTTTATTTTATGACACTTTGGTAGGTACGTATTAATTATTCTCCTAGTAAACTATTCAATGAATTCATTAAGTATTTAACAAATATCCCCTTTGATATTAATGGAAGGTTTTTAACCTTCTGAAAAATAAAATTTTTCTAATAAGGAACTAAACTGCCTTTTCCTCTTGAAGAGTCAGTAAAACTCAGGTTACAAGTCTTCAATTACAGTGATCAATGGATTTCTGTTACTTATCAAAGATTTAGTTT
>NW_007848115.1:0-675 GCF_000696425.1 Galeopterus variegatus
CTAAAGATGTAAACAGTTTATTCACCACCCTTATGACACTGGATCATTCTGAGGTTGTCTGTGAAGTTACTTTACTAACGAATTATGTACCTTCAAATGTTCTCTTGCTGCTCATTAGCATTGTCTTCTTTCAGATTGAAGAACTATATTTAGCATTTCTTATAAGACAGGTCTAGTGTTGGATTTCCTTAGCTTTTGTTTACCTGAGAAAGACTTTATTTCTTCTTCATATTTGAAGGTTAGTTTTGCTTGATTTAGGATTCCTGGCTCACAGTATTTTTCCTTTAGCACCCTTGTTATATCATCCCATTCTTTGCTTGCCTGTAAGTTTTCTTCTACTTAGAATTCTGCTGAGAGGCATATTGGGGCTCCATTGAACGTTACATGTTTCTTTTTTCTTGCTGCTTTCAGTATTCTCTCTTTGTCTTTTGATAATTTGATTACGATGTGCCTGGGGTGTTCCTCTTTGCATTGAATTTGACTGGTGACCTCTGAGCTTCCTGTACCTGATGCTGTCATCTTTCTCCAGATGTAGGAGATTTTCAGCCACTATTTTCCACATCTCTTCCTTTTTCCTCTTCTTTGGATGTGCCAGTTATGCAGAGGTTATTTTGCTTGAGGGAGTCCCATATTTGCTGTAATTGTTTCATTTTTTTCTTATTCTTTTTCCTTTTT
>NW_007848116.1:0-675 GCF_000696425.1 Galeopterus variegatus
AAATATAGGAGGGTTTTAATTAAATTATTACTCACTATATAAAGAACCTGCATTTAGTAGTTAAGAACAAAGCTAAGCAGAAATAAGCTACAAGGATTAGAAGCACAAACAGAGAGTAAGAGATAGAGATAGAGATGGAGATAGAGAGAGAGAGAGAGAGAGAGAGAGAGAGAGAGAGAGAGAGAGACAGAGAGAGACACCAAAAATGCACTGGTTGGCTCTCTTCTCAGTTTTAGCAGCCACCCCAGAGGACTAGGCACAAGTCCGTGTTTTGTTTAATATTGTTTACATGGGTTTCTGTCATTTGTATCATAAAAAGGTGGATCGCACAGAATAACCAAAACAAATAAATGAATAAAGCTAGGCATAATACTACCTGATTTCAAACTATACTACAAAGCTATAGTAAATAAAACAGCATAGTATTGGCATAACAACAGACACTTTGAACAATGGTATAGAATAGAGAACCCACATACTTACAGCCAGTTAATATTAGATGAAAGCAACAGGAAAATACATTGAGGAAAAGACAGCCTCTCAAATAAATGGTGCTGAGAAAATTTGACATCCATATGCAAAATAAAGAAACTAGACTTGTACCTTTCACCATTTACTAAAATAAACTCAAAATGGATTAAAGACTTAAGTATAAGACCTGAAACTACAAAACTT
>NW_007848117.1:0-675 GCF_000696425.1 Galeopterus variegatus
TGCCATGCAACCCAACATAGTCACAGGTTCTGGGAATTAAGATGTAGACATTTTGGGAGGAACATTACACACATAGAATACTCTAAATTATTCATGTAACTTCTTCAGGATCAAACTTTTGGCCTTTTATTGATAGAAATATTACATAACCAGAAATACACAATATACAAATATCTAAGTATTGAATAATAGAACTAAAAAAAAATCATGTTGAGTGTTGTGGAAATTTGACTAAAAGTAAAAGATCATTGCTCAAAAACTCTTGCCTCCTCAGAATAGGAGAAGTTTAAGAAAAGAGTTAAAGCATATATTGGAAAAGAAAAAGAAATCCCCTCAGTTGACTTGGGTTCAGATGAGTTTGAAATGTAGTCTGACCCCTTCTCTAAGACACCTGAGAACAGTGCCTGAGCATTTCTGGAAGCTGGACCCACACTGAAAGGTGTGAAATGCTGAAAATAAAAACCCAGAGACCTTCTTTTCCCATCACTTAGTGGGAAATATGGTCAGGAGCATGCCCATCCAGGTAAAAGATTTTGGTGGACATGTAGGTCTCTGAAGCAGTTCTGTTCACGGATTGAACCCTGGTGTGTGAGCCAGGCACCATTTCATTCTCATCTGGGAGGATTTTGCCTCTCCTTGGGCTGCCTTTGCATGAGGCAGGAGAGGCAATCCTCA
>NW_007848118.1:0-675 GCF_000696425.1 Galeopterus variegatus
AATAGTACAGAAAGGAAAAGGATCTGGAAAAATAGTCTGAAATATCTGGGTAGATTCAGTAAATGAAGGAGACCCATACACGAAGCCAGAAGTCAGGTTATTTATCTGTGATGAGAATTCCTTCCTGTAAAGAAGACACTAGAGTCCTCAGGCCTGCACATTCTGCCCTTCTGAGCAAGCTTCACAAAAAAGCCAGGTTGTCAGAAAGCTGCCGGGGTAGCCTGGGTTCCAGAGTGCTACAGGATTCAGATATTTCGTGCCTCAGAATCACCTGCTGGGCTTGGTGCGTATTCAGGCATCCAAACCCCATCCCAGACTCCCTCATTCTGACTGTCTGGGAGCACAGCCTGGGAATCTGTATCTTTAAGGAGCACCTCGGATAATTGTTGAAGTTTGGGAACTAGTGATTTCTCGCCTTTAGGTTGAGAGAACTGATGTGTCTTGACCTCAAATGGTGATATGCCTGGAACAACGAGTGTCACCTGTCCTTGCAGACCAGGCTAGGTTGGTCTTGGAGATCCCCCTCGCCCCTTCTTCCTGTAGATACTTGCACACTTTCTGTTTGGGCACAATGGGGTAAGTGGCCTCGTCTGGACTCCACTCCCTGTCCTAAGGAGCCCCTGCACCATGACGTGCTCATCTCCAGAGATGACCTCGTCTCGCTTGCATCCACGT
>NW_007848119.1:0-675 GCF_000696425.1 Galeopterus variegatus
ATAAGAAAATATTTATGTTGCCCATAATTTCAATAGAAGACTTATTTATACACTTTATTTTTAAAAACAGCATGGTACTGCTACAAAAATAGACATTCAGATCAGTGGAGTAGAATTGAGAACCCAGAAATTTCCCCTCTGGCTTACAGCCACCTGATGTTGGACAAAGGCAACAAAAATCTGCGTTGGGGAAAAGACTGCCTCTTCAATAAGTGGTTCTGGGAAAACTGGATATCCATATGCAGAAGAATGAAACTAGAATTACATCTCTCACCACACCCTAAAAAAACTCAAAATGTATTAAAGACTTAAGTATAAGACCTGAAACTGTAAAGTTACTAAATGAAAATACAGATGAAACTCTTCAGCAACTAGGTCTGGGCACAGGCTTCATGAACATGAGCCCAAAAGCACAAGCAGCAAAAGAAAATATAAACAAATGGGACTATATCAAACTAAAAAGCTTCTGCACAGCAAAGGAAACAATCAAAAGAGCGAAATGACAACCTACAGAGTGGGGGAATATGTTTGCTAACTATGCATCTGACAAGAGATTAATATACAGAATATACATAGAACTCAAGCAGTAAAAAATAAATAAATAAATAATGGGTAAAGGAGCTAAATAGACATTTTTCAAAGGAAGACATACAAATGGCCAACAGGTACATGAAA
>NW_007848120.1:0-675 GCF_000696425.1 Galeopterus variegatus
AGCCAGATGGAGGTGGGGAAGGTGCACCGGCAGAGTTTGGGGCTCTCCACCAAAGGCAGCCGGTGGGGTTGGAGCAAGAAGGAGTTGGGTACCCCGGAAACAGGGAACAGCAGTGCTGAAAACAGGGAGCTCTTTCCACTAAATCTGCAGTGAGCACAAAGTGGGAGCCAGCCCAGGCTGCGCCGAATGCAGCAGAAGTTGGTTTAACCAAGAGGCATATCGTGTACCCTCATGTTTGCTCTAAGGCAGGTGTCTGAGACTGGAAAACGGGGAGGCAGACAGGGAGAAATGAGAAAGCCAGAGACAGTGCAGAGTAGCCTGTGGGAAGGCACAGAGCATTGGAAGGGAAAAGCGTGAGGGCGGGAGGGGCAGCTGAGTGTGGGGGAGCAGCGTGAGCCTGAGTGTGGGAGGAGCAGTGCAAGTGCAAGGGGGACGGTGTGAATGTGAGCACAGGGGGAGCACTGCGAGCATGAGCTGGGGAGCAGCACGACCTGGGGAGGAGCAGCATGAGCTGGGGAGGAGGAGCATGAGTCGGGGGCGAGCAGCACGAACCACAGAGGAGCAGTGTGAGCCAGGGAGGAGCAGCATGAGCCAGGGAGGAGCAGCACGAGCCATGGAGGAGCTGTGTGAGCCGGGGAGGAGCAGCATGAGCCAGGGAGGAGCAGCACGAGCCAC
>NW_007848121.1:0-675 GCF_000696425.1 Galeopterus variegatus
AGACGTGGAAACATGGAGGCCTGAGCCTGCGTGTGTCACCCCAGGCTGCAGCGGTGACTGCGGCTTCTGATCCCACACCCCCACCCACCCACCCCTGGAGCTGGAAGTGAATCAACCCACCAGTGAGACACGGAGACGTCCAGTGGGAGAGACAGAAGCTCTGCGGAGCACACAAGCCCTGCGGGGCCGCCACTGCGTGATCCAAAAGGTAGGCATCACCGCCACCACCCGGCTTCATTCCCAGCCCAGCCCAGTACACACAGAGCCGGGAGACGTCTGGCAGGGTAGGCGGGAACCCCACAGAGTCCACGCTGCTGCTGCACCATCCAGCAGCCCAGCCCAATGTGTACAGAGCACAGAGTCATCCAGCAAGGGAGATAGAAGCTCTGTAGAATCCACACACCCTGTGGGGGGGCCCATGCCCCACGCAATCCAGCAGCAGGTAGGCTTCACGGCCGCCACCCGGCTCCATCCCAAGCCTCGCCTAGTGTGCACAGAGCAGGGAGACATCCTGCAGGAGAAGGGGAAGCTCTGCAGAGACCACACGCTCTGTGGTGTCTCTGCTCATAACAGCAGCCTGGGCCAGAGCGCAGGGATCAGGGAGTCACTGAGGTAGCCACACCAAATTGGCAACCACAGCAACATCTTAGTCAGTCAATAGTGTCAAACCTGTGG
>NW_007848122.1:0-675 GCF_000696425.1 Galeopterus variegatus
AAGAAAACATTGGCAAAGAAATAATAGAAATTTCTCAGGGGTTAAGAAGATGTGTCTTCAAATTGAAAAGATTTACAAATGAATAAGAAGGATGAAGGAAAAGGACTCATGGCTGTAAACATTACTGTTTATAAAAGTTAAGAACAGAGGGAAACAAATCCCCTGCAAACTAACAAAATATTGAAAGATATAGAATTAATGTCTTTAGAATTCTGAGGGAAAATCATACACAACCTAAAATTCAATATTCAGCTAAACTCTAAATTGTGAAAGACTAAAAAAAAAAAAAATCAGACAAGCAAGGCCTCAGAAAGTTTGCCTCCCACAAACATTTTAGTTGAGGACTTACTCCTGTAAAAAAAGGGGATAAGCCAAGAGAAAAATGACAGGGGACCCAGGAAACAGTACACCAGAACCAAGAGCCTGAAAGGGAGGTCTCAGCATGGCCGCTGTAAAACTGACCTAGATGTACAGATCGAGGCAGGAAGAAGGAAGAGCTCTGGGTGGGAAGGAAAAATACCATTGAACAGACATCATTTGAATAGAGGAAGGACCTGAATATATGATAAAATCACAAGTGCAATAAAAGAGATACGTAATACACCCAGGGAAAAAGCAAAAAATTATATGAGAAAGTTAAGGTACGAATATAAAGGAAATTAACCAATTAGAACA
>NW_007848123.1:0-675 GCF_000696425.1 Galeopterus variegatus
CTGGTGTCTGCGCCCTTAGAGATAAACTTGCTTTGAAAGTCTCAACCTCCAGTGAGTTTTTATGGCAGAGATATATAACATAATTCTCAAGCCTCTTTGAATGCCGTTTGCAGTTTGATTTTGCGTCTTATTTCCGAAAAGAAACTGATTGAGCTATAGCTCTATTCCAACGACCACATCATCGGTTCACTGAGTTATGCTGGATTCTAAACGGGGAAGCCTCCCTGACGCTTTTTCACGTAGATTTTAAATTAGAAGTCTCACAAGCCGTTTCCACCATTGGCTCCAATGGGCTTCGACACAGAAGTTGCAAACCTGAATTCCTACAGGCTAGATGTGAGAAGCACATTCTGCTGTCTGCTCCCTTAGAGATAAACTTGCTTTGAAAGACTCCACCTCCAGTGAGTTTTTTTGGCGGAGATATATAAGATAGTATTCAAGCCTGTTTGAATGCTGTTTGCAGTTTGATTTTGCGTCTTAGTTCCGAAAACAAACTGATTGAGCTATAGCTCTGGTGTAACCACCACATCTTCGGTTCACTGAGTTATGTTGGATTGTAAGCCGGGAAGCCTCTCTGATGCTATTTCATAGAGATTTTAAAGGAGAAGTCTCAGAAGCCGTTTCCACCTTTGGCTCCAATGGTCTTCCACACAGAACTTTCAACCATGAAATCCT
>NW_007848124.1:0-675 GCF_000696425.1 Galeopterus variegatus
GGAAAGTGCTATATAATTGCAAGCTCTCAAGATGATGGCAGTTAAGAAAAGTGAATGCACACATGCTTGAGAGAAAAGCTCACCCTGTGGAGATGAGCTGAGAAAAGTGAAGAGCTCAAAATCAAGGAGATAGAACGGAAGGGAAGGCCCAGGTTAACTTCTCAGTGGATAATGAAGTAGCAGGACCAATCTTCTATTTTCTACAAGATGAGAAATGATCAGAGAGATTCTTCCAGGGATGAGAAAACGGAAGCACTCTTTGAACCAATACTGAGATGTGACCTGTTTCTGTTCATGAATACTTGTAAAACTATGGGTCTTCAAATGAGATGGAGCTTTGCAAATCTAAGGGACCAGCTCTTCTATCCTCCCTCCCCATTTTTCTTTTGTTTTCTGCTCAGTTCCAAGATGAAGGAAAGCCAGGACCTGCATAGTGTCTTCCTTAAGCTATTTTCAGTTTTATTTTATGTCTGTCCCTGAGTTGGACATTGGAAGTGTTCTATGGTTTTTCCTATTTTATATAATCAAGCTTCAGTATTTTTCTCCCCCCTTTTTTTCTTTTGGGGAACTTATACTTAAAAAAATGAAAGTTGCCTGTTGTAGGAAGATTCCACTTGGTTTCAGACAAGGAGAAAAACAAGTTGTCCATCACATGTGTCTACATCTCTTGCATGT
>NW_007848125.1:0-675 GCF_000696425.1 Galeopterus variegatus
TAAAATATACAAAAGATTTTGAAGACAATATAAAAAAGAATATAAAATATTAATATGTATATTAATGATTTATATTAACATAATCATTAATATTTTAAAATATCATCTATAAGTTGAAATGATAATATACTAAATATATTACATTAGACAAATACATTATTAAATTTCACATGCTTTTTACTTTTTAAAATGTAGCTACTAGAACCTTTTTTTGTGACTTGCATTGTCTATAGGACAGTACCGATTTAGAAAGAGTCTGAAACTCTATCTTCAAGGAGTGATGATTTTAAGTATAAGACTGGTAGCATTTCCCAGAGGGCAGTGTTTTAAATTAAAATAGCTAACTGGAACTTGAATGGAATGTCTAGTTGGGTGCTAGAAGGCCTCTGAAGGTAAAAGGAATCTCCTGAGCTTGAGACACATGTTATCTACTTAGTGTTGGTTTATAGCAACATTTCCTATTGCAAATAATAATGTACAGTAGAAAAGAACCATATAGTTAGCTGATGATATAAGAAAGAGCTTCTATTGATTGATGGCAACTAGTTTAGCAAAGCTCTATTGTAGAGTCAATATCACAGTGGATGTGCAGTGGGGAAAAATATAAAGTTAGGGCTAACTTTCTTAGAGCTCAATGTTGTTAGGTTTCTTCTTGAAGTTTTTTAAATGACCAAA
>NW_007848126.1:0-675 GCF_000696425.1 Galeopterus variegatus
TTTCACCCTCTTTCCCAAAATTTGCCCCCCAGCTCACACTGCTTCCTTAACTTCAGCATCATACATACACATCCACCTAAGAGACATTGAAAATTGGAGGTCTAATAGGTCCAACTCAAAGTCCTGATTCCCACCTGCCTTCCAAAGTTGCTTTCCCTCAGCCTTCCCTGTCTCAGAAAATGTCCTTTCAAAATCTCTGGTTGCTCATGTCCTAACACTTAGAACAGTCCTCGATTTTACTTTTCTCTCACACCTCACATCCAATATATCAGCAAATTTTATTTGTTCTACATTTAAAATATCACTGGAATCGGACCACTTTTCACCACACCTGTCTTTGGGCCTCCTGAGTTTTATTAAGAATCGAGGCATGTTCTGGTCTGGCCAAGGGTATCAAATGATGTTAAAATGGGACTTTTTTGTGTTCGATTTGTAAGATGTCTCAGAGGCCAACGATGACATAATAGGTATGAAGTGCCCCTGTACAGAAACTCTTCATTTTCTCTCCTCCTACATTTTGGGGGTGTTAGTGGTATGGGGGGATTTTCAGAATAAGCAATCAGCTAACTCTACTGACGTTTATCAAATGACGTGAGGGTGCGGTGGGGGTGGGAAATGAACTGTTTAATCCTAGAACTATTAGAATGTAACTTCTTGGTTGTATGCAGGCTTAGA
>NW_007848127.1:0-675 GCF_000696425.1 Galeopterus variegatus
TGGGTGAGAACAGCCTTGGAAAGCTTCTTACCTAGGAAAAGAAGACATAAAATCCACATTCAGATATTTTTCCAACAACAACAAACAGCAGAATAAGCAGTATACAGCTTACACACAAAGTGCAATGTGAAATAACATTCTCCTCAATTTTCATATGCCTTTTCTCTTCATTTTTAGACTTTAAGTGATGCTCTCCAAAGAACGAGCAGGTTTTCAGGAGACTAGCCAGGATTCATAAGCCCAGTCACACACCATTGTTAAGTACCGATATTTCTGCAGATCAGAAAACTCTAGTTTAATTATCTCCTCCCTTGTCTCATCCTGTCTCTCCTCCACACTTTCACAAGGAAGAAATCTCTGAAGAGATTCTAAACAGCAGTTCCACTGGGCCTTGGGAGATGGCAGTGATCTGGCCCAGCAGATTGGAGGAAGCAGCCCACTCTGCAGCAGAGGAGGGGACCCAGAGCTAAAGGGTGTGCGAAGGCGATGTTTAGAGTCAAATGTATCAAACCATTTTAGCTAAAATTTCAAACACCTGAAAATAAAACTGCCTTTTTAAAAGCATGATTTGAACCACAGTATCTGTACAAAAATGTGATAATTTAAGCAATAACACAGAAGTCTGCTTATATAGTAAGAGTGAGTATTTAAAAAAAAAAAAAAAAAAAAACACGT
>NW_007848128.1:0-675 GCF_000696425.1 Galeopterus variegatus
TAAAGAAGATGCAGGCTGTGGAGTTAGAACACCTACACTTACTTATTTGTTTTAATTTTTTGTTGCTAATTCTATTTTATCTTATTTTCAACAGCTTTATTGAGGTAAAATTGATGTACAAAGAACTGCACATATTTAACATGAACAATGTAATGAGTTTGGACATATGCAAATACCTGTGATACCACCACCACAATCAAGGTAATAGATATATCCAACATGTTGGGAACATATAGGAAAATGGTTAGGGCCCCTCAGATGTTCAGAATCATGTCAAGCAGAAAAGCAGCCACTGGACAGCACATGCTCAAGGACAGCCACGTTTCCTCCTCTTCCCAAGGGGTTTTGCATTGTGCCTGGTCCATGCTGCCTTGCAGTACAGTGTGCAGCAACCAGATCTCAGTCAACAGGAAGGTGGCCATAGAGCAGAACATGTTCAATAGTAACCACATTTTCCTTCTTCCAAGGGTTTTTGGCTCCTGTACTTGCTCAGAATCCTGTTGCAGACTACACCAATTGTGGTGCTAGACTAATGTCGGCATCCTGCCAACTAAACCAACTGTGGAGCTCTGGCTCCTGTTGGTGACGCCAATTGTAAAGCAACTCAACTACACAGCACCTCCCAGAGTGTCCTTGTGTCACTTTGGTTTTTTGTTTTGTTTTTGTTTTTGTTTG
>NW_007848129.1:0-675 GCF_000696425.1 Galeopterus variegatus
TTAAATCACAGTTATTTTATTGTACAAATAGAAAAAAGGACTTAAGAAAATACACTGTAGTTGGTTAGAAATGATTTTTGATATACTTAAGTGATAATTTACTCATACACATAAACTTATTATCACAATGAGAAGAAGTTTATATAAAAGGGTTTTTTGGTTGGTTTTTGTTTTTGGGGAATAAATATTCCTTTTCAAAAATTTTCTAAAGTAAAAATATGCTTTGATGGCAGTATAAAGTACATATTTGACACCTATTCACTAACCAACCCCCAAAATAAAATGCTGATGTTACCTCCAAAGTTAGAGATATCCAGTAAATCCTAACTACTTCACAAAAAGATTAGAGAGTTAGGTAAAAGAATGAAGGCATTTGGGGATTACTCAAGTTCCAGATGACCAGACAAAATACAAGCCATCAGCTAATAATAAGTAACGGCTAATACTAGGTTTTATGCACTAGGCTCTATACATAAACATTTTACATATATTACATTACAGCATCAAGATTCCTCTGTACTAACCAGTAAATGAGCTCCATTCAGCCATTATAACTGTTAGATCATAGCTATTCTTATTTTATGGTTTTAGGAAAATAACTGCAGATATAGCAATATAAATGTTGATTTCCTAGATTTGGCAACTGCTAAGAGCTCAGAGTTTTCAGAACTATAT
>NW_007848130.1:0-675 GCF_000696425.1 Galeopterus variegatus
AGCTACTCCAGCTTGTTTTTCTTTTCTGTTTACATGGTAAATCTTTTTCCATCCTTTCACTCTTAGTCTATGTGTGTCTTTATTGGTGAGGTGGGTCTCATGAAGGCAGCATATAGTTGGGTCCTCCTTTTTAATCCAGTCAGCCAGTCTATGTCTTTTGATTAGGGAATTTAAGCCTTTTACATTAAGAGTTGTTATTGAAAAGTGATGATTTATTCCTAGCATCTTATTGATTGTTGTTTGGGTGTCTTAAATGACTTTTGTTCCTTGCTTTCTGATTTACTGTTTGTTTTCTGTGTTTGTTGGTTCTTTAGGATGTAGATAGCCTTTTTGTTTGTTTGTTTTCTCTTCATGTATGCCATTTTTATTACACTAGTGGGTTTAGATATTTATTGGGTTTTTATGGCAGTGGTAGTTATTTTTCAGGAACCAAACCCAGTACTCCTTTGAGAATTTCTTGTAAGGGTGGTCGTGTGGTGGTGAACTCCCCCAGGTTTTGTTTGTCTGAGAAATGTACTATTTGCCCTTCATTTTGGAAGGATATCCTTGAAGGGTAGAGTATTCTTGGCTGACAATCTTTGGCTTTTAGTATTTTGAATATATCCTCCTATTCCTTTTGGCTTTTAGGGTTTGTGATGAAAAGTCTGATGTTAGCCTGATTGGGGCTCCCTTATA
>NW_007848131.1:0-675 GCF_000696425.1 Galeopterus variegatus
GAACTGGTATCATCTTGTTTCTGGTCTGATGCTTTTTATTTTGTATGATGTTACTCTCTCAAAGAAAAACTGGGCATCTGAAATGTTTTCTGATAGGTATTCAGCGTATTTTGCTTGCTTTTTGGATTACCTAGTCTGTTAATACTGAGCTGTATCTCTGAGGAACATTTTCTTTGAAAAAGTTCTAGAAATAGATCTCTGCTCTTGAGAAACTTCCAAAATACCCATAATCATACCATCAGTGTATAGAGACAATTATTTTCATATTTTTCCTTATTTAAGGTCTCTTGTTCGTGCTGTGGCACCACGAGTAAGATTTCTTCAGAAAATGCAGAAACAACCCACCAAAGAATTGGTAGTGAGTCAAGCTGAGAAAGTAATTGAGCCAAGGGCTCCCTCCCTCACCAGTGATGAAGTGGAAGAATTTAGAGCCTACTTCAGTGAGAAAATGTCCATCCTTCAGAAAAGTGGGAAAAAACTAGAAAGGACAGAGTATAGACTGGCTAATGGTATTAGCAATGAAAAACAAGAAAAAGAGGAAGGAGAAAGAGGAGAAGAAATGGAAGAGAAACTGGCAAAAGCAAAAGGGTCTCAGACTCAATCTGTTCCTAACCCTGATGAGGCACAGAAGATCAAGGAGGTTCCAGTGCAGTTCTTGGACAGGGATGAGGAGGA
>NW_007848132.1:0-675 GCF_000696425.1 Galeopterus variegatus
TCTAGTGACAGTTTTTGCCTTAAAGTCTCTTTTGTCTGGTGTAAGAACGAGCCCCTCCTGCTCACTTTTGGTACCATTTACGTGGAATATCTCTTTCTAACCCTTCACTTTCAGCCTTTGTGTGTCCTTACAGCTACTGTGAATCTCTTGTAGGTAGCATATCATTGTATTCTGTTTTGTTTTGTTTTTATAATCCATTCAGCCACTCTGCATCTTTTGATTGGAGAATTTAATTCACTTAATTTTAAAGTAATTTTGATAAGTAAGGATTTGCCATTACTTTAATAGTTTTCTGACTGTTTTGTAGGTTTTTTTTTTATTGTTCCTTTCTTCCTCTCTTGCTGTCTTTCTTTGTGATTTGATGACTTTTTTAGTGGTATACTTCGATTCCTTTTTCTCAATGTTTTGTGTATTTAATATAGGTTTTTCTAAAACTGGTCTTATCAACATCACAAGTTACTTCTACTTTTCTGCCTCCAGTGGTGATTTTTAGAGTCTCATTTTACTTGACCAGATAGTTGATTACTTTCTTTTCCTTAAATACTTCACTTCACTTGGCTGGAACACCATCCTTTTCTGGAGTTCTTTATACATTCCTGATTACTCCTTTTTGGTCCTTTCTTGCTGGTTTCTCCTAATATATCTGACTTCTAAAAGTTGCAATCTCCTAGGGTT
>NW_007848133.1:0-675 GCF_000696425.1 Galeopterus variegatus
TGAGCAGGTCCAAATCATTCAACAGCTGGGGATGAGGCAGTCCATGTTTAATGTGCACACTCGTGGCCTGGATGATGAAAATTTTACAGGCAGCATGAGAGACATAGTGCTGCAGAATGCTCCATCAACGTCCTTTGGGTCACTGATGGCTATACTGGCCCCATACATTGGTCATCCTATGCATGAAGTAACGACCATGATAGCCAGTTTGGGTGAAGTAGAGGAGAAAAGAGAAGCAAAAGGGGTCCAGAAGGTGGCTAAGACCAAACCCCCAAGAAATGCTGGGGATTTTATCCCAAGGGGACCAAGCAAGACTAGCCATAAGCAGATGTGGCTTGACTTGCTTGCAGCAGGGGTTGATAAAAAGAAAATTGACTGGCAGCCAAATGCGGTTCTGTTTTCCCAGTGTCAGCAATTGCGCCCTGAGCAGTGTTTCACCAAACATTGGGAAACAGGTAGCAAGGAACACTCAGTGGATTTAAAAGACATTTTGGTTGCTCCTGAGGAGGCGGATGAACTGTTCTATTCTGATTAGGGAGCAGGCCAAGGTACTCGTCTTTTGGGGGCAGGCGAGGACCGGAGGCCTCATGTTGAATTGGCAATATATTGGTTGAGGATGAATGTGCAGTGTGTTTTGGTGTTGGTGGATACAGGCACAGAATGTAGCCTGATATA
>NW_007848134.1:0-675 GCF_000696425.1 Galeopterus variegatus
TCAGCCATGTCCCCACCAGGTCCGCACCCAGTCCAGCGATGACCAGTGGCTGCTGCCGGGGTGGTGGAAGGCCGAGGGCCTCAGCCATGTCCCCACCAGGTCCGCACCCAGTCCAGCGATGACCAGTGGCTGCTGCCGGGGTGGTGGAAGGCCGAGGGCCTCAGCCATGTCCCCACCAGGTCCGCACCCAGTCCAGTGATGACCAGTGGTTGCTGCTGGGGTGGTGGAAGGCTGAGGCCTCAGTCATGCTCCCCTCCTTCCTTCTCCCACCCTATCCTCCTCCCCCCAATTGCTCCACAACATCTTAGATTGTAAAAAATTAATAATAGTAAATAAATAAATAAACAGCATTACCAAAAGCACTAATAACATTTGTCCTGAAAAAATGTAAAGAATACTTACATTCATAAATATGAAATACTTCTCAGTGGCTTCCTGTTGCCTTTGAGATGAATCCTGCATGATCTCGCCTCTCCCTTCCTGTCCCGCCTCGCCCCCTGCCCTGCCCTAACCACGTCGACCTTCTCTCTGTTCCTCCAATGCTGTTTTCTTTTCTCTCTCATTGACAATGTCTTTTTCCTCCCTCTTTTTCTTCCCTCACTCGGCTAACCCTCTCTCCTTCCAGTCTCAGTTTAACTGTTATTTTCCCAGGGACTTTTCTCTATTTCACCAGAC
>NW_007848135.1:0-675 GCF_000696425.1 Galeopterus variegatus
AAAAATAATACCCTGGCACATACAGACTTTGGGGAATTATCCTCAGATGCCAATAAGAGACCCCAAAGGAATCAGTGGCACATGAGACAATAATGAGTTAGTTATGTCTTTAACATTCACGGAGCTCATTAATCTGCTCTCTCCTACCCTGCCACTCTCTTCAACTCCACGGATGTTAAGTAACCTGCCCAAGGTCACTCAGTGTGAATGTGTTAGTGGTAGGATTCCAACACAGGTAGTTTGGTGCTAGGGTCCACACTAGTATCTACTACGTTATATGCAATACTCATATGCCACTCATTTATTCAGTGTGATCGTGGGTGAGCTATTCAACTCCCTGAACCTTGCTTTCTTCATCTGGGAAATGGAGATAGTATCCATAACTCTCTAACACGGCTGCAGTGAAGACTAAGGGAGACAATGCACACAAAAGGAGATAGCACAGTATCTGGATAAAGTGGGCATTCAATGAAGTTACTTGGAAAAAAACCCCCAAAACTTTAGGAGGGGATAGGGGTATGTACAAGTTTTTGGAAACCTTCAGAGGGGACTAGACAGCTCCTCAGATAGCCTCCCTGACTTATCACTAAAATACTTGTGGATAGAAAAAAAAAGATGAAGGGCCGGCCCGTGGCTCACTCGGGAGAGTGCGGTGCTGATAACACCAAGGCCCCG
>NW_007848136.1:0-675 GCF_000696425.1 Galeopterus variegatus
AAAAAAGAAAGATACAACAATCATAATAACAGGTTGAAATTTTAAAACAAGAGAACAAAACTGAGGTTACCATAGGTGGTGGGGGGTGATGAGTGAGGAATCGGTAATGAGCCACAAAAAATGATTACATTGTATAATGTTGAACATACTAATTATCTTGATTGCACATTACATATTGCATACGGATATTGATATTCAACTCTGTACCCCACTGATATGTACAATCAATTATGTTACAAAAAACAAAAAACTAAACAAAAAAGCAAATGATGGGCAACTAATTTTGTATACTTGTATAGGATTTAAAAAGTTTGATGCCAATTGAAATGTACCTTATGCAAATACTTTGCATAATTCCCAAATAGTTAGATTGATAATATTTTTAGTAAGCAGCCTCCATTATTCCAGGGCAAATTGAGATGAATGAACATCGTGTAAGTAATGAGTGATACATATGCATAAATCAATTCAGGAGAGACGTTTTAATCATTTTAAAAATCTACAATACTATTAATGTTTATTATTAGGGATATAATGACACACAAGCAGAAGTTTTCATCTTTCTGGGAATTTAGAAACATTTAGTATCTAATCCTTACTGAGTCTACTGGAGGTTATACTTTTTACTTGTTTTTATCAATATAACATTTTACCAAGATACTATTCCTCCAAATC
>NW_007848137.1:0-675 GCF_000696425.1 Galeopterus variegatus
CATTGTTTTACACCTCAGTTTCAAGATATGTATGAAAACAGTGGGAGGAATACAAACTGTGCTAAATAAAAGCAAGTGTAGGCATTTAGAACTGAAAAAAGTAGAGAGTAGTCCAAGAAAGACTGTTCTGAATAAACTGATAGTGGTTCTGCTAGAGGTGGGAATTTAGATTAATGTTTTCCCTGCTTCTCTCTCTCACTCCCTTGCTCTCTTGCTCACTCACTATTATTTCGTTTTTCATTCCAATTTTTCTGTGTTGTTTCATGTATTTCATGTAAAAACTACACAGGCTTCTTTTAAAGATAAACTCCCTTAGAAGCATTTAATCTGAGGGTGATTCACACCCAAGGAGAAGTTGAGGAAATAAATTCACACTCAGTAGAGATTTCCAAATATTAGACCCTGTGTCTTTTTTCTTTCTTTTGTCATTCCTTACTCATTAGCAGAAGAGCTGAAAAGCGGTGTCAAGATCACTGATAACGTTTCTATTGCTTTTCTCTCCCTGGAAGGAAAGTGCTTTGTGGTCGTCATGTGTTCATATCTAAGAACCCATCCTGGTTTGAGTCCTTATTCCCTGTTTCTCTCCCCTGTTCTTCACTTCCTGTCTTTCCCCCCTTAATAGTTTGTGACCGATGTGCTTTTAGATATCACCTTTGGTCAGTCCCAGAGCATGGT
>NW_007848138.1:0-675 GCF_000696425.1 Galeopterus variegatus
ATTTGGTCCTTGAATAGTAATGGGACACTCTCAGCATGGTGTATGTGTTCTTTCAGTGATACCTTGAAAACTAATATCTCTACAGAGCATGTGAAATATGAACAATTTGGGAAAATAACTCAGTGGAATTTCACTACTGAAATGAATCATGTACTGTAAGGTGAGTTCTTAGAAAGATAGTTTTCTTTTACTTTCCCACGCTTTCTTTCTTTCCTTTATACTAAATGTTCATTCATAGCTAAGATACCTGGGAATTGTTAGACTTTATTCTAAAATCGCTTAGCTAATCTCTCAATAGATATATAAACAATAATTGAGGGGCTACAAATAGAGAATCAAAGCTACACCATGGACATTCAAGTCAACTGATGACATCTCCTGTTGCAAGTCCTGCCTTATGTCTCAGGTTACCTTAGATTTCACCTGTCGAAGACTTTCATATTTCATGAAATCTGCATGTGAGATTACACTGGAGATTGAGTCTTACTGACTCAAAATTTCAGCTATACCTTTTTTCCATTTTGGAGTTCTTAAATCCAGGTTGGTGATTACAATTATTCTGTCTCTGCGATTTATCCTCATATTTGAAAAAAATTTAGCCTAACCCATATTCCCTAGAGATAAGACACATATTATCTGGGCTCTGCTAATAGCAGAGATCCTGGTTTCTCGTCT
>NW_007848139.1:0-675 GCF_000696425.1 Galeopterus variegatus
TGGAACCATGACTAAGAAAGTTTCAATTCCTCAGAGAAAGAGAGCATGTTGAAGGTGATACTCTGTATTGATTTTTTAGAGCTGTTATAACAAATTACCACCAACGTCATAGCTTAAAACAACAGAAATTTATTTTCTCACAGTTCTGGAGAACAAAGTCCAAAGTTCAGGTTTCATCAGGGCCACCCTGTCTCTGGAGGCTCTAGGGGAGAATCCTTCCACACCTCCTTGGCTTCTGGTAGATGCCGGCATGCCTTGGCTTCCCTGGCTTGTGGCCATATCATCCAGTCTCGCCTCTGTCTTCACATCACCTTCTCCTCTATGTGTGTCTTCTCTTTTGTCTCTTATAAGGACCCCCATGATTGGATTTAGGGCCCACGTGGGTAATCTAGAATAATATCTCAAGATCCTTTACTGAATTACATCTGCAAAAACCCGTTTTCCCAATGAGGTAATATTCCCTGATTCCAGGGATTTGCATGTGAACATATCTTTTGGGGGTCCAGAATTCAAACCAATACAGTTCACCCTCCAGCCTCCAAAGATTCACATCTGTCCCATACACAAAACACATTCGGCCCACCCCAACATCCCCCAACATGTCAGCCCACTACAGCATCAACTCTAAGTACAAAACTCCATCTAAATGTAATGAGCTCTAAAGTCCCAAATGTC
>NW_007848140.1:0-675 GCF_000696425.1 Galeopterus variegatus
TTTTTTATACATTGAGGAAAAATCTTTTTCATTTTACTGAGCTATGAGAATAACATTATATAATAAATTCAATAATTTGTCACATTCTAAAAATATTGTGTGTGTATATATACACAAAAAGAAAATACACACACACACACACACATTTTTTTTCCAGTGACAGGCCCATAGGAAGATCTGAACCTTCCACGTACGGTGGTGTTAGCACCACAATTTAATCAAGTGAGTTAATTGGCCAGCCTAGAATCAAATTTTATATGGCTCTAAAAGTTAATTTTGGGAACAAAGTCTCAAACTATCACATTTCTATCAAAGTTAAAATACAGAAGTCTTATTGTAGGGAAGGGGGAAGAATGATTCAGAATACAATAAGCGCATGTTAGCCAGTAGAATAGGATCCCAATTTCTTTTTACCTTTAAGATTTCTTTTTACCTTTAATATTTATGGAGTAGCCCACATACCACTTCTACTTTCTCTGAACTATCACAACATCTCTTCTTCATTATTACTGCTTTCTCATCTTAGACTCCTCTATAAATACTTCTAGAATTGAAAAAAAATGAATAAGCAATAACTTTTCTTCCAAACTCTGTGAATATAGAAATTATTAATCTTACTACTTTGATAATTTAGCTTTGGAATCGGAGTTTGAATCACGATTCTGCAACTTAATT
>NW_007848141.1:0-675 GCF_000696425.1 Galeopterus variegatus
GAGCCCTTGTCCATTCTGTGGGCTCCACCAGGGACCTCTCTGAAAATCTCCAAGTGACTATCGAGGCCTCAGCCGAGTCTTTAGCTTCCTTACAGTGCCAGGTCACTTCAGTAGCCCAGGTGGCCCTCCAAAACCGGCACGCCCTAGACCTTCTCACCATAGACAAAGGAGGCACCTGCTGGTTCCTCAACGAAGAGTGCTGCTACTTCATCAATGAATCAGGTGTAATTGAAACCAATCTCCACACTCTCACCAAAATTCGTGAGTCCCTCCAAACCCGATATCGCTCGGGAGACCCCACTTCACTTCAGTCGTGGCAAACCCCACTGATCACACGGCTTCTCCCTCTTTAAGGCCCGCTTCTCATTATTGGTCTCTTGTTAACTTTGGCTCCTTGCCTGTTTCGTTTCCTTCGGGAACGGATCCGTGAAATATCTCTGGTTTCCATCAGTCAGCTTTTGCAACACCCCTATTCCCGCCTGCCCACTTCCGATGGGCCCTTCGATGTCCTCTCCCAGCAGGAAGTAGCTAGAGTTTGATTCGCCGTCCCTATAACACCAAAAAGATTGGATGTTGAGCCAGCGGAATAGGGGAACGTCAGTAAAATGGCACCAGGGCCTCCATCTTGTTGGAGCCGCCCCTGGGACTTTCCCACCTGACTTGAA
The DNA here is from genome assembly GCF_000696425.1 of Galeopterus variegatus. NCBI lineage: Eukaryota > Metazoa > Chordata > Mammalia > Dermoptera > Cynocephalidae > Galeopterus > Galeopterus variegatus. Next base: position 666 of record NW_007848141.1, read on the forward strand.
GGTCACTTTC
>NW_007848142.1:0-675 GCF_000696425.1 Galeopterus variegatus
AAATGCAGGAGTAACGTAAGGTAGAAATCTGTGAACACATAAGAGAGCAGAGAGTGAAGGTTTATGATCATAATGGAGAATATTCACAATGTCTGAGTGTAAAGAACAGGGTTGAAAACTGCACTCTGATAAGAGGGCACACTTGAAAGTGAAGATTTTATATTTTTCTATGTGTCTGCTGGAAGGAAAGATGCAGTATTTAGGGCTTTTGACAAGCTGTGAGAAGTATGAACTTGATGATTTATTTTCAATTTTCATTACCAAGAGTTAGTAACAGACATTTTTTTTTTTTTTTTCCTTTTTGTCTTTTTTCGTGTCCGGCAATGCATCGCAACCATCAGTGTCACGCCCGTACCGGACCAGGACTGGCAACGGGATCGCAACCCTCGGCGCTGCGCCCACACCTCACTCAGCCAGTGAGTGGGAACCGGTCTGTATGTGGGATCCAAACCCTCGGCGGGAGCGCCGCCGCGCTCCCAAGGGGCGCACTGTAGCAGTGCGCCACCGGGCCGGCCCAACAGACATTTTTAAATGAATAACTTACATTACCCCACCCAATTACACTTTCTTTGAAGGTCATGGGAGTATGAAACGTATGGGATTATGAAGTGCAGTCAGCTAATGCTTTCTCCAGAAATGTTTACATCCTTATCCCTGGAAGCTAAAGGGAACTTT
>NW_007848143.1:0-675 GCF_000696425.1 Galeopterus variegatus
ACTATGGGCAGACATTGTTGTAGGAGCTTGGGAAACACTCATGGAAAAAAAGAGACATTTCTTTCCCAGTGAGGCTCTTATTCTAATGAGGGGTGAGGGTGGTAAATACTCAATAAAAACACATCAGTTATGCAGAATAATAAAAGATGACAAATGTTATACCAAAGGGAAACCAGAGAGGAAGGAGTGAGAGGGTGGGCTTGGTATTTGTGTGCCATTGCAAAGGGGTTATTTGAGCACAGGTGCCACGTTGCGGGGGGGGAATTCAGCCCTGAGGATGTTTAGAAGAGAATGGCTCACAGTGACACAGTCAAATGAAGACCTTCAAGTGGCGGGGACCAAAGGCTCATGTCAGCGTGTCTTGCGGTGATGATGGGAGCGAGGGGGGGTGGGAGGAGCGGAGCAACAGGTGATTTGGTGGAGACATGACTGGGGCTAGAGCCTGCTGGACAGTGTGATTCATGGTGAGCTCTTCGGCTTTTACTCTCATGGAACAGAGAGTTGACAGAGGAGTGACCGTCTGACATCTTTAGTGACAGTAGGAACAGGAGAACTGCGACCAGATGCAAAGCAGCATTTCCGGAAAATGGACAACTAAAACAATTTTAAAAAATAAAATAAAACAACACAGAGAAACTATTTCTGTGGGCAGACAAGCTCAGAAGTGTATTTTCA
>NW_007848144.1:0-675 GCF_000696425.1 Galeopterus variegatus
TGGCTCTCCTTGTGTCACTGCATTCAAGTATCTGGCAGGCTGCCTGCATGGTGGCAGTGGTTACTGCTGTGGCATCGAGCTGCTATTGCAGCAGCCGTGGCTGTGGCAGTGGCCGTGGTTGGCCACATGAGTGGAAGTGGTATTTTCGACATGCTCCTTGCCTGCTCCTGGATGGGGGATGCTGCCTTTGGCTCCTGCCTTTCTTGTTGTGCTCTCTTTCTTGCCTGCTCTGGGCAGAGGGGGCTGCCCTCGGCACCTGCCTCAGGACCCCGGGCATACTCTGTTTCTTGCCTGCTTCTGGGCAGCCCAACACAAATTTTTAAATCTAAGCGAGTGTCCAATACATCTCTAAACAATTCAGCATTCTTGTTTTTACTGTTCTACCTCTTTTCAAGTAATTTTTGTCTGCACGTGTAGTAACCAGTTTATGAATGTGGAGGAAATTGAACTTATTCAGGAATCAAGATTGCTTTTAAATGCATGTATGCAGTTGGTCAGCAGTTTCTTAAAAAACCTATATATATTGCAGTCAAAGAATCATAAATATATATCTTCAAGATAGAAAATTCTGAGATGTCAAACTAACTCAAAAAAGTTATACCTTGGGATAGCCCAGCCAAGGAAGATTTCTAATAAGTATCAGGTGAGATAGAACAGAATTTATTATAATGGAAA
>NW_007848145.1:0-675 GCF_000696425.1 Galeopterus variegatus
GCCTCCTCTGAGCTCTCCCTTAGAGGACAGTCACTGTGGCCAGTCAGACATATTTTTAGCACCAACAAGGGGAAAATGAGACCACAGGGGCTGGTTTACGCACATCCAGGTCCTGGGCATGCTCGGTAGAGAGAACAGAACCTTCCTGAATGTGCCTGGTGCATGTGATAGAGTCTGACCAATGAACATGTTCCAGAAAGAGACCGACTGAGCATGTGCCAGACTAAGTGTTACATAACCAGGAGCCACCCCCTTAGTTGAATATTCATTAGAGAAACCATAAAAGCCGAATCCCAGCAGAAGGCGGGGCTGCTGCTCACTCTTGAGCCTGCACTTTGTACTGGGCTTTAAGTGTTTTTCTTGCTTTTGTGTCAGACTTGGTGTGGGCCCTGCTCAGCGTCCGGAGCTTGCTGCACTCTCTCCGTGGAACCTGCATTTCTCATCTGTGATATTAAACTTGTTCTCACTTTCTGCTGTGACGCTGCCCTTGAATTCTTTCCTGTGGCGGAGTCAGGAGCCTGGTACGAGCACAGGAGGGGCTGAGGCCGACTGTTGGGCCCCCTGGGCCCTACCTCCGACATCAGTTTCACAGTGTACACATCTATCAAAACATGATCTTGTACAGAAAAAAATTACAAAAAACATGCACAATTTTTGTTTGTCAATTATACGTTG
>NW_007848146.1:0-675 GCF_000696425.1 Galeopterus variegatus
AGTAGAATATTTCCAGTCTGCTTAAGGGCAAAATAAAAAACAAAACAAATGTAAAATTACTGTCTCAATGTTTCCTTGAGAAACGAAGGTGTCATTGACCTAATTCCAGATAGAAATGAGGCAGCAATTGTGGATAAATGAAGACAATGAACATCACATCCATTTACTCTGTTGAGCAATATCTGTGCCTTTTTCTCATAAAGACACATGAAGAATCATTTATGATATTCTGTATAACTGCACTATTGACCAATTATACACCGTAAATTATGATCAAAGATCATATGATCAAAGATCCACCTAGAGACAATGCTCATGTCCCATAACAGAATATGAGGCCACTTCAAAATGTTTATATAAAAATGGAGTTAAAAGATAATATGAATCTTTCTGTGAACTTATTGAAGACTCTTTGTATACATGTGCATTAAGCATGGACTCTCAAATTTCCCATGAAATGTGGTAAAGCAGTTTCAAAGAATGTTACCACAGGACTTAGATATCTGACATACATATGTGATACTTGTTAGAAAGATGAAAGGCTGAGCAAATACATCCTTTCTGGAGTATGCTGATGAGATTAATGCTGAAACCTAGGTTTCCTAAATTATTACCAAATTTCCAGGTAAGAGAAATAACTTTTAGTGCTGCCAACCTCAGACACCAAAGCAAAGG
>NW_007848147.1:0-675 GCF_000696425.1 Galeopterus variegatus
TATTTCCAGGAAGACAGGAGGGAGTCCTGGGCTAGAAACACTGTCTAGAGATTTCTGCTTCGCTCAGAAGCAATGTGCTCTCATTTAGTAAACAGGCTGATAGAAGAGGGTTAAAATTCTGGCTTTGCCACTTAACAGTTATAAGACCTTAAGGTCTAACTTCTTTCAGCTTCAGTTTCTTAATCTGTGAAAATGACTCAAAGATGAACCACTTCCCTTATTATTTTTTGTGTTAGATGAGATAAATGATATCTAGGACCAGAGCCTTATCAGAGACTCAGTAAAAGTAAATTCCCCTCCCCTTCCCTCTTGATGGAAAAGGTGCTCAGTCTCACTGTTTCATAATCAAAGAAGGATTTAGATTACTTTTTAAAGTGTTCCTTGCCAAGGAAAATATAAATAGAAAATTTTCATCAGGTGCTTTCTAGGGCATTAGAGTTAATTGGCCCTCAAATTCTACCCAGGATGTTGCAGTTATGGAGAAACCATAAAAAAATGAGTTTTATATTTTATTTCCTTCCCTTGCTTTATTCCTATGAATTCTGATATATAAAGCTTCCAACATGTCCATGTAAGTTTAAATAAAAATCAAAAGAAATTGCGTGTGTGTGTGTGTGTGTGTGTGTGTGTGAATTACATGTACACAAAAGACTTGCATTATTTGAATCATGGTTA
>NW_007848148.1:0-675 GCF_000696425.1 Galeopterus variegatus
TGAGTGACAAGCCAGATATGCCCTCAGGCTGCAGTTGGCTGACCTCTGCTCTAGATCACTGGTTTTCAATCTTTAAGTAATATCTTCCATAACATCTAATACATAAACCCGATAAAAGCAGTTGTCCCAGTTGAAGTTTGCGTAGGTGGGAGGCAGCCTATAGCCTGGTCCTTCACATGGCAACCCCCAAGGAAGCTCCATGGAACTTCTCAGGTCCTGCGGATCCCAGTGTGAAATCTACTGCCCCGCCCTGTTGGCCTCTCCTCAGCCCGCTCATAAATGACCCTCACTGCATATTGCTATAATGTTATTCATGATCCCCACAACTGAACTGGAAGGTCCTTGAGAACTTGGGCAAGCGCTTCTCTTTCCTCCCTTGCGATAGTGCCCAGCGTGATTAGCTCAGGCACAGCTGTTTCACGTGGTATACTTGGGAACTTGTTCTAACATGAGTCAGTCCCCGACTTAAGACAGACAGATGCTGATGTACAGCTACTAGAGCTGGAAGAGAGCAGGGTTTATGTCCTTCCCAACCTGACCGCATCCACCAGGTGTCAGGAGAGAGAATGTGGCCACTGATTCATGCTGTCATTCACTTCTGAACTTGTGCCCTGGACCAACTTTTTAGTTGTACTAAAAAGCAAAAATATACACATCATGAAAACATTAAATAAT
>NW_007848149.1:0-675 GCF_000696425.1 Galeopterus variegatus
CTTTATCTTCCAAAAGTTTATGGAAAGATTCATATTATCTTTTAATACTGTTATTCCATAAACCCTCAGACATGAGCTTTTCAGGTGGGTAGATTCTTCTCTAAGAAGGGGGATGTGAGATCATGGCTAGGTAATCCCCTCTCTTTTTCTGATGTTGACTCATGATTGGTATCCTGAGGTGACACAGGTATCTTGTGGCTCTTTTGGTGACTTGTATCTTGCACCACCCATCTCAGATTACTTGCTAACTTGTCATTGGTTGCCATTTATGTGTTTATTTAGTTTTTCTAGGACAGCAGTGGTTACTCTGGGGCATTTGGTGGTTCTGTGGATCCAGACTTTTCCCAGGAGATCCAATTTCTTTTCCTGCTTAGATAAAGGACAAATTCAAGCCTCCTCCTTGTCTAGACATCTGAAATTGTAGCTCCTAATATTCACCAGACTGTTCCTAATGAAACAAACTTTTGAGGCTTTGACAAAGGTCTGGCAGTTACAGTTTTTGAGAACACCTACCTATGTATCTGTGAGATAGGAAAAGTATAAAAATGGTAAAAGGCTTAGGAAAGTTAAAATACCACTAAATTTATTACATTTACTTATCCTCATTCAAAAATATACATGTTGGGTGCCTATTATATGCTAGGCAGTGTGCCAAACTTCATTGAAGTCAGTGTT
>NW_007848150.1:0-675 GCF_000696425.1 Galeopterus variegatus
ATTGTTATTTTTTTATTTTATTTTTATTTTTTGTGACCGGTAAGGGGATGCAACCCTTGGCGTGGTGTCGCCCGCACCGCGCTCAGCCAGTGAGGGCACCGGCCATCCTTATATAGGATCCGAACCCGCGGTGGGAGCGCCACTGCGCTCCCAAGTGCCGCACTCTCCCGAGTGCACCACGTGGGCCGGCCCTGTATCATTGTTATTTTAAAGTCCTGATATAATAAATCTAACAACTGGGTGATCTCTGAGTCTGTTTCTACTTACTGCTTCCTCTCTTGAGCACATTTTCTTGCTTCTGTTTCTGCCTTGTAATATTTTATTGTATTCCAGACATTTTGAATAAAAGAATAACAAAGAGTAAAGTAAATAATATTTAGCTCCAGAAAACAGCACCAACTCCTTTTCTTATCAGGCTGCTTGAGTGGGGCAGGGTTGCTGAGTCAATCTGATTTGAGGTAGATCCAGTCTTTTTTGAAGCATTAGTTTGATTCAGTTCACTACTGGCTTTAAATGTTTTGAGGATGGAACCAGTTACACTTTGAGTTATGCTCTGAGCACTGATGAGGTTCCTGAGATCTCTTTATGCATTATAGCCATACCTCCTGCTTTCCGAAAAGTGGGAGATCTCTCTCTCACTGCTTACAGCAAGGATGCCAGATTGGGGGTTGCTTG
>NW_007848151.1:0-675 GCF_000696425.1 Galeopterus variegatus
AACCACATTTGTTAACAAACAAAAACTCTTTTCTCAACATATGGTAGTTCTTCAATAGCTCTTAGCAGTTGCTTTTGGGATTGAAGCAAATAACTTGTGCAAATAGCGTTGTAGTATAAATAACATCAACATCTGTTTAATTTGGAAAATGGATCTGAAATAGATTCCAATAATCATAAGTATATATGAAAATGAATTGGATTTTAAAAATTTGTTTATATATCCTATTCAATTTTCCATTAAGGTAAATTTTGTTAAATTAAAATTAAGGAGAAATCTAAAATAAAAATTAGGGCCGGCCCGGTGGCGCACTGGAGAGTGCGCCTCCTGGGAGTGCGGTGGCACTCCTGCCGAGGGTTCAGATCCCATGTGGAGACGGGTTCCCACTCACTGGTTGAGTGCGGTGCGGGCGCAACACCGAGGGTTGAGATCCCGTTGCCGGTCCCCAGTGCGGGCGCGACACCGAGGGTTGCGATCTCGTTATGGGTCAGTAAAAAAAAAAAGACAAAAAAAGAAAGGAAAAAAAAAAATAAAATAAAATAAAAATTAAATACTCAGTGAAGAAGCAAAATTTTTTAAATTTTATTTTTACCTGCACTTTCTTGTAGTCTTCCTGAATTTTATTTTTACTTGCACTTTCTTTCAGTCTTCTTGAATTGGTGCTTTCTCTATAAA
>NW_007848152.1:0-675 GCF_000696425.1 Galeopterus variegatus
GCCTGGCTTATTTCACTTGACATAATTTCCTCCAAGCTCATTCTTGCAGCTGTGAATGGCCGAATTTCATTCTTTGTTATGGTTGTGTAGTATTCCACTGAGTATGTATACCACATTTTCCTTTTCCAGTCATACATCAATGGACATTTAGGTTGGTTCCATATCTTGGCTATTGTAAATACAGCTGCAATAAAAAAGGGAGTGCAGGTATCCCTTTGGCATGGTGATTTCCATTCCTTTGAGTATATATCCAGCATTGGGATTGCTGGATCATATGGCAGTTCTATCTATAGTTGTTTGAGAAACCACCATTGTTTCCCTAATGACTGCACTAATTTAGAGTTCCAGCAACAATGTAGGAGTGCTTCTCTTTCTCTGAATCTTCACCAACATTTGTCATTCTCTGTTTTTGATAATAGCCATTCTAACTGGGGTGAGATAACATCTTAATTTGGTTTTGATTTGCATTTCCCTGATGATTAGTGATGTTGAGCATTTTTTTCATGAATGTATTGGCCATTTGTATGTCTTCCTTTGAGAAATGTCTGTTCAGGTCCTTTGTCCATATTTTAATTGGATTATTTGTGTTTTTACTATTAAGTTGTTTTGAGCTTTTTGTACATTCTGGGTATTAATCCCTTACCAAATGCATAGTTTTCAAATATTTACTTCCAT
>NW_007848153.1:0-675 GCF_000696425.1 Galeopterus variegatus
TGGTGGTTTGGGAACTCCTTTGTAACCAAAAGGTGATATCATGATTTTTCATCAATTCTATAACAAAATAAGAGCCAGCAGAAAGGATAAAATAATCCTCCTTCATATTCATAAATTGCTTACAGTTTGAGTCTCACAATAATCCTACAAATTTCTAACAGACATTAAAACTGAAAGATGGTAAGTGACTGTTAGGTCTCAGTTTACCAGAAAGTGGAATTGGAAAGTGAGCCCAGTTCTTCTGACTCCACCAAATGTGCTTCCCTTGGTTCCACCCTAGGCTTTGCCAAGAGCTGGAGCGCAGAGGGGCAGTGCACTGCAGAAAACACAGTTCAAACAAACTATCAGGGGACAAGTCCCAGCTGCTCTCCACCAAATAGCTGTGTGCCCTTAGGCAAGTTACTTAACTTCTGTGAGCCTCAGTTCTCTCAGCTGTAAACTGAAAAAGATAAAGTCAACTTTCATGGTTGTAGTGTCTTAATTTCAGCAGCTATAGCAAACTACCACAAACTGGGTGACTTAAACAACAACATTTCTCACAGTTCTGGAGGCTGGAAGTCTGAGATCAGGGTCCCAGCATGGTCAGGTTCTGGTGAGGACCGTCTTCTGGTTGCAAACTTCCAATTTCTCATTAGATCCTCACATGGCAGAAAGAGAACTAGAGATCTCTCTGGG
>NW_007848154.1:0-675 GCF_000696425.1 Galeopterus variegatus
TTGCCTGGACTTTGGACTTCCCAGCCTCTGAAACTGTAGCAATAAATTTTGTTTACTTACAAATTACCCAGTTCTGTGTATTTTGTTATAAGCAACAGAAATGCACTAATATGTATATATTTTGTTAGATTGATTTCAAAGTATTTGGAATTTTTGAAAGTATTATAAATTATAATTTTGTTCTAATTTTATTTTGGGTGTTGTTGGTATTTTCAATATTAACTTTGTCTATGGACTTGCCATGCTTACTTGGGTATTTCTAATGATTTATCCATATGTTGTTTTGGGTTTTCTGTATCAACAATCATATCACCTGCAAATAACACAATTTTTATTTCTTCTTTCCAGTCCTTATTTTTTATTCCTTATAGTTCTGGCTAACAACTCCAGTTCATATAAATGGAACTCAAAGGTGAATCTTGAAATTTCACCATAAAGTATAATACTCGCTATAACTTTTTTTCGTGGATGTGTTTTATCAGATAATGACATTTCCTTTTCATTCTAATTTGCTAGAGCTTTTTATTGTGAATAAATGCTGAGTTTTATCAAAAGCTTTTTCTACATCCTCTAAGATAATCATACAATTCTTATTTTATATTTTTATAACGTGGCAGTTACTTTGATTGGGTTTTTAATGTTAAATTAAACCTGCATTCTTGAGATGAACCCAAC
>NW_007848155.1:0-675 GCF_000696425.1 Galeopterus variegatus
TATTTATGGACACTGCAATTTGAATTTTACATAATTTTCATATGCTATAAATACACTTTTTAAATTTACTTAAAAAACCTTTTTTTAAAAAAAACTTTAGAACATATTTAAATTAACAGAAAATTGTAAAGACAGTACAGAGAATTCACATACACCTCACACTCACTTTCTCCTAATATTAACACTTTACATTTAACATTTTTGACAATTAACAAACCAATATCAATACATCATTATAAACTAAAGCCCATATTTCTTAGTTTTTACCCAATATTCTTTTCTGTTCCAGGATCCTATTCAGGATACCGTATTACACTTACTAGTCATGCTTCTAAACTTAGTTTCCTCTTGTTTGTTACGGTTTCTCAGACTTTCCTTGTTTTTGATGACCTTGACAGTTTTGAGGTGTACTGGTTAGTATTTTATAGAATTCCCCTCAATTGAGATTTGTTTGATGCTTTTCTCATGGTTAGGCTGGGATTATATGTTCTTGGGAAGAAGACCACAGAGGTACGGTGCCATTTGCATCATATCATATGAAGGATACATCCTGTTAACATGACTTACCACTGTTGGTGTTGACTTTGATCACCTGGTTTATCAGTTTTCTCCACTGTACTCTTTTTTCCCCTTCCCATACTGTACTTTGTTGCCTCAGTTTCTTAATTAAAAAAA
>NW_007848156.1:0-675 GCF_000696425.1 Galeopterus variegatus
GGATGTCATAAATCAGACCAAAAGTTATATGCAAAGATATTCATCTAAACACTATTTATAATACAGAAAAAAGCTGGAAATAATCTAACTGTGTAAAAATAAGAATAATAATGCACGTAAAATTCTTAGGTCAGTGCCTGGCATGCAGTGCATATTCAATAAGGGCTAGCCATACAATTTTTATTTTGAATAATTAAAGAAAATGTGGAACATATATATAATGAATAATTTTTGAAGCTTGTTTTACCTATTGCTGTTGTCACATGGGTATAAAAATCTGAGTAAAAGAAAAACTTTAAAAATTATCCTTTCAGCAGGAAACTATATCTACCTGTATTTTCAGAAACCCCATCAATCTTTCTCAGCTCCCCCAACCTCTGTGTTTGACAATTGCACAAAAGGCAGATGCCACCCTCCAGATATGTCCTCTCCTCACCATCACTGCTGGCTGCATTAGCCTTCCCTCTGACAGGCAGGTGAACAAACCATTCGATAATTCAATCCACATGTTTTAGCATCTACTACCTTCTGAGCCTTGGTTAGGATGAACACCACAGGACGGACTGCTCGGACCATTGGGTAGGAAGCCCATCCTGTCTAAGGAGGGTCTTCAATGAGGGTCCAGAGGTTTGCTGGGCAAGTGCAATCAAGCAGACACAGTACCCTGTGATGGAT
>NW_007848157.1:0-675 GCF_000696425.1 Galeopterus variegatus
GCAGTGATGCTCAATATCATACATCATTAAAGAACTGCAAATTAAAACAACAATGAGATACCACTACACACCTGGTAGAATGACTAAAATCTAAAACATTGACAACACCAAGTGCTGACTAGGATGTGGAGCAACAGGAACTCTCATTCATCGCTGGTGAGAATATAAAATGGTACAGACACTTTGGAAGACAGTTTGGCAGTTTATTACAAAGTTAAATATAGTCTTACAATATGATCCAGCAATTGCACTCCTTGGTATTTATCAAATTGACTTGATAATTTATGTCCTCACAAAAACCTGCAGATGAATTTTTATAGCAGCTTTTATAACAGCAAAAAACTGGAAGCAATCAAGATGGTCCTTCAACTGGTAAATATATAAATAAACTGTGTTACATCCAGACAATGCAATATTATTCAGTGATTAAAAAGAAATGAGCTATAAAAGCCATGAGAAAACATGAAGGAAACTTAAATGCATATTACTAAGTGCGGGAAAAAAAAAAACCAGTGTGACGAGCCTACATGCTGTATGATTCCAAGTCTATGACATTCTGGAAAAGGCAAAACTATGGAGACAGTAAAAATATCAGTGGCTGCCAGGAAATTGGAGGGAGGCAGGGAGGGATGACTAGACAGAAGATTTTTTAGGGCAGTGAAACTATTGTGTATA
>NW_007848158.1:0-675 GCF_000696425.1 Galeopterus variegatus
TCTTTGCTCAATCTGCCAAGTCAAATACTAATCTCTTCCAGAAACAATCTCACGGAAACACCCAGAAATAATATTTTCCCAGCCATCTGGACATCCCTAGCCCAGTCCAGTTGACACAGAAAATTAGCTATCACATCGGTCATTAAAGAGAATGCAAATTCCTAAAGGCATATATCTAGATATGTGCACTTATCAGACTCAGCCAATGTATACTTAACATTTGTATACTTAATTGTATTCAATTTTATAGCAAAAAAAGTCAGCAGTTATTTAACATTAGTTAATAAATGCGCTCTGAAATATTTAGGAGAAAGTGTAATGATATCTGCAATTTACGTTGAGATGCTTCAAAAAATAAGATGAACCAATGCATGTATGATAAAGCAAGAATGGTAACACATTAATGTAAGAATCAAGATTGTGAGTATATAGGTATTCACTGTAAAATTCTTTTATGTTTGTTCTATGTTTGAATTTTTAATAAAATATTTTAATGAATATATAGAGTTTAATAAACAAAGATCATGAATTATCTGCTGCATCACAACTATGTGGTAGAAGACATTGGCAGGATTGTAGATATGGCTGTTGACGTTGGAGTAAAACAACTATCATAGACAAGATATTTGTATCTTACAATTGTTACTCAAGAGATAAAAACATCCCTTCTTTACT
>NW_007848159.1:0-675 GCF_000696425.1 Galeopterus variegatus
TATTAACTTTTGGTGGTGTACTTTCTTGGTTTTTTGCATTTCTGGTATCTCTTTTTGGGTGGTTGTTCATTTTGGCAGGGAGTTTCACTCCGGTCTTGGACCTCTGTGGGAAGTCTCCTCTCTGGTCAGTTTGAACTCTACTAAGTTGCTGGATACCGCCCTGCCGGTCCCAGAAGGTATGTGTGTTCTGCACCTCGGAACCTCCCTGCCTGTCCCGCAAGGTATGTGTGTTCTGCACCTCGCTATCGGGGCGTTTTCCCACTCTGTGTGCAATAGGTGGGGCTGTTGAGCCTTGCAAAGGGGTCCAGCACAGTGTATAATTTTTTTTCCCGATACTCCGCCTCCTTTTGCCAGACCCCTCCCCACTCTGTGTGCTCAGAACAGGGCTTAGACGTGTCTTCTGCAAACCTCATCTTTCAGCTGAGACATCAAAGCTGTGCCCTGCCCCACCCTGCCCAGGAAGAGTTTCAGGTGTCTAGTCTCTCCAACTGCAGGGTGTGAGCTCCTCGGGTAAGGGTCCGACAGCACACAGTTCCTCTTTGAATCCCCCCAGCATGGGTCGACCCGGGCGCCCTCTGGGAGAGCTCTCCGGCAGCTTCAACCTAGCTCCAGAGCCCTCCAGGCTCCCCTCTCCCAACCAGAAATCAGTTAGGGGTTCTTCCAAACTGAGGCCCA
>NW_007848160.1:0-675 GCF_000696425.1 Galeopterus variegatus
ATTGGGAAGAAAGTTACAGAAAAAGAACATAGGTGGTTACAAAAAGAACAGTTAGATAGTTCAACACTCAGTTCCCTAAGAAACTTAAACAACTGAAGACTTTGCCATCATTAGGTTTAGTTGCACCAAGGACATCTACCCTTAGAGCCAGCATTTTTGCTGTGTTACAGTTCTTTATCTACAACAGAGACTTTAGCCTGGGAAAAGTTTTCTATCTTTCCCAAGCTTAATATTTCTATGTGTTGGGACCTGTGAAATACATTTGCTTTATTAATGTTAGTGCCCTCCACATTTATTTTCTATTCTTTCTATTTACAGTATATCATTGAAATAAAACAATGTCATTGAAAGAGAAAAAGTATTATCACAATTACTATGCATTGAAGGTTGCCTATCTAATATTAACAGCCTTTTCCTCAGCCACATGTATCTACTACTCACCAACAGGACCTATCTAAGGTAGGGGAAGTTTTTTACTGTGCGTTATATCATCCCCTTTCCATCCAGATAATCGAATCTGCATGTCACTTTCATAGGCAGCAAAACTGGTTAAAGGAAAGGGTCTAGAACCTCATTTGTTTTTTTCTAAATGAGGAAAATTTCAAAGGGTTTTAGAAAATGTCTTAATTTATTAAAAGAAAACCATAGAAAAGAATAGCTAGGCCATCTCCTTTT
>NW_007848161.1:0-675 GCF_000696425.1 Galeopterus variegatus
TGATATTAATGAGGATTTTTGGCTTCTTTTATTCCTTCATCTTTAATATATTTCATATTAGCATATCCTTAAAGCATGTTATACACATATTAACATATTCTTATTATTTCTACTTGAAAAAAATGTACAAAACAGATTACAGATTCTAACTGCAGAGAAAAACAATTATTTTCTTCACCATTGATTCTAAATCCTAGATAAATCACGGATATCCATATGCTTTACGTGTTATTACATTTCTTTTTAAAAGTTATTTTGTTTCCCCTTCACATTTTATTCAGATTCTGAAATTAACCTGTCAACAGAGAGCATCGTAACTGCAACTTCTTAGATGCTTTATTTCGGACTTTAATCTGTATTCTGGGCAGTTGTATTAACATTTCAAAAGAAGTTGTGACTAGTTATCACGAGTATCAAGATAGCTAATCACGTTTCTTGGATGGGAATGTAGCTAAGTGATCTCTCTTTTACTGGAGATAAAAAATAGAATTTCATTGGAATGGCTTCGAACTTCATCTTCTAGGTAATGGTATTTTTAAAATGAAGCCAAGATAGCTCCAGAACTCACCACCAAAGGTACAGTTTTGCATTGCTGTTTGTTTCTGGAGTCAATAGAGCATTCAAGCCACTCGGTTCCCAGTAATTAAGGTGTTCCATGGGCAAATACAGCTTATA
>NW_007848162.1:0-675 GCF_000696425.1 Galeopterus variegatus
AAAGGCCTCTCTAAAAAGATGATAATAAGGCTATAACTTGCAGGATAAGAAATTCGCCATGCGCAGGTCTCAGAAATCATAGCAAGCGCAAAGGCGATTTTCCTGGCTGAGCTTAGCTGTTTGACGGACAGGGAAAAAGCTAGCACAGCTGGAGTGCAGTAAACAGTAGGGAGAGCAGCAAGACATGAGGTCTGAGAGATACAGCCAGGAGCGAGCTCATGCAGGGCCTTGGAGGACAGGATAAAAATTTAGGGGTTTGTTCAAAGGGACTCTTGTTTTTAAGCAGAGGTGTGATATGATCTAAAGACTCTTGCTTTCAGGAATGGGCAGTATTAGCCATTACATAAAACCAATAGAGAGAGTGGTGTCCCTCACTCAATAACTTGGATGAGAAGCCTACTTTCTCCTGAAAATTTTGTGCAACTAGTGTTTAGCGTCTATTCCATATTTAATGCTGGGGTCATGAACAAAGTGAATAGGTTAGGATGATTAGAATTCAGAAGCTTGCAGGAAGGATCCAACAGAGTCAGAATTCAGACCTGTGAGGAGGAGCTCTGACTGCTGGAGGTGCCCCTGGAGCTCTGATCAGACACCCTGCAGAGACGTGATCACATCTCTGAGGGTAGAGGGGTTTGCTGGCCAGATCATGCTGGTCTCCCTGAAGTGGCACAATAA
>NW_007848163.1:0-675 GCF_000696425.1 Galeopterus variegatus
GTTAAGATGTCAGCCATGGATGAAGTCATCTAATAAAGTCTTGACTGGGGTGGGAGGATCTGCTTTTGAGATGACTTGCCCACATGGCTTTTGGTAGGAGGCATCTGGTAGAAAGCCTCATTCTCACCAAGCGGACCTGTATTAATCTGTTTTGTGTTGCTTATAACAAAATACGCAGAACTGAGTCATTATAAAGAAAAACAAAATTTATTGCTTACAGTTTCTGAGGCTGGGAAGTCCAAAGTCCATCTGGTGGTGGTGACAGCAACCCAGGGGTCTCACATTGCAAGATGATGGAAGCAGAGAGAGCAGAGAGAGAAAGACAGACTCCCCTTCTTTTAAAGCCCTCAGAACCACTCCCTTGACCACCATTTTTAATCCATTCACTACTGCATGGTCCTACAATCCAATCACCTCTTCAAGACTCCACCTTTCAATTACCATAATAGGATTTCCCACCCTATTAACAATCACAGTGGGGGCTAAGTTGCTAATACATAAAATGTGGGGGCTACAATTCAAGCTTCAATGAGTTTTGGGGGGAAATAATTCAATCCGCTATTGGACCTGTCCAGTGGGTGCTTGAGCATCCTCACAGTATGGATGCTGGCTTCCCCCAGAGCAAGTGACCCAAGATAGAGCAAGGTGGAAGACGCAGTGCCACCTATAACTTCA
>NW_007848164.1:0-675 GCF_000696425.1 Galeopterus variegatus
GAGAAAAACAAACTCCTATGTTTAAGTTTTCATAAGTTTTGTTTAGTTCCCAACGTCCAAATGCATTCCAAATTAATATTCCAATCATTAAGAGCAGGACTTAATGAAATTGAAACCCAAAAATCAATACAAAAGATCAATGAATCAAAAAGTTAGTTTTTTGAAAAGATAAATAAAATTGACAAACCATTAGCATGGCTAACTAAAAAAAGAAGAGAGAAGACCCAAATAACAAAACTTAGAAATGAAAAAGGTGATGTTATAACTGATACCTCTGAAATACAAGGAATCATTAGAGACTACTATAAACAACTATACGCCAACAAATTTGAAAATCTGGAGGACATGGACAAATTTCTGGACACACACAGACTGCCAAAACTGAGCCAAGATGATGTAGAAAATCTGAACAGACCAATAACAATAAAAGAGATTGAAGCTGTTATCAGAAGGCTCTCAACAAAGAAAAGCCCAGGACCACATGGATTCACAGCAGAATTCTACCAGACATTCAAAGAGGAATTGACACCAATTCTCTACAAGCTATTCCAAAAAACAGAGGCCACTCTCCTAAACTCATTCTATGAAGCAAACATCCTGATACCAAAACCAGGTAAAGATACAACTAAAAAATAAAACTACAAACCAATATCCTTGATGAATATAGATACAAAA
>NW_007848165.1:0-675 GCF_000696425.1 Galeopterus variegatus
CACTTGTGAAAGACAACATCAAGTTACTTGTATGTGCTTCTGAGAAACACAAAACACAGAATGAACCTTATCACAAAGGAAGATTTAAAGAAGCAAAGTGCTTTATCTAAGTGACTACTGTATTCTGAACCACTTGTCTGTTAGAATCACAATGAGTAAGCAAGAGTCTACGATGAAAGAGATCATCTTATTCATTTTTTTATGCCTAGCACCTAACACAGGCTAAGCACAGTGTAGTGCTTAAAAAACATTTGTTGTGTCCATGAACCTATAAATCTAGTTGCAGAATTGAGTTCACATTGTTTTCAGAATAAATATGTCTTATGATACATGTTACATAGCAATGGGGTTGGTAGCCCCAATCTGTATAATACCACTGCTAGAGTTAAGTGAGGGATCACTCTAAACCTAATGAATTCAACCAGAAGACTAAGAGTAAATGATGAATTTAAGGCCTAAGTTGGCCAAAGATCAGGTTACATACCACGAGATTACTTGGCTGAAGAGCATCCATCAAACTGAAATAATGTTCTCACTGAAATGAAGACTGCGTGTGATGAATAACAGAGTATCATACAAAGTAGTTAGATCCTTGTTGCAAGTGGAAATCAAGATCTAGAGATAATAGAAATAAAACTCTTAAAGCAGAGGATTTTTGAGGAATATGCTGTGTGG
>NW_007848166.1:0-675 GCF_000696425.1 Galeopterus variegatus
TTTCAATACTCTTTAAATAAAGAGTCAAGATCTATACACATATTATCATAGCGTTCACAACATCCAATGCTATGGCCTAAATACTTGTCCCCTCCAAAGCTTATGTGGGAACTTGATTCCCGAGGCTACTGGATCATGAATACTATGCACTCATGAGTGCATTAATCCATTCGTGGAGTAATGGGTTAATGGTTTAATGGGTTATCAAAACTATGCTATCTACCCTAAGTGATTCACTATGTAGGATCTGCATGTACGGAAACAACACACTGTACCCCTTGAAAATAAATATAAATTTAAAACACCCCAATATTATAAATATTCTTGAGGATTTAAATGGAAACAGGAACATAATACAAGAGAAATGGAAGATTTTAGAAAATGAATGCAACTTATAGAGTTGACAAACAAAATATCTGAGAGGAAAAATTAACCAGATAGACTTAATAGCAGATGAGAAACTAGATAATAAAAGATCAATTAACTTGAAGACGTAGCAGTGGAAAATATGCGGACTAAAGTACGGGAGGGAAAATTGTTGAAAGACAAACAGAGCCTCAGTTATTTGTGAAACAACTCTACTAATAGAAAAGAGAGGAGGAAAAGGCAGATTAAAATTTTAAAATGATCAAATTTTCTCCAAATCTGATGAAAACTATAATTCCATAGATTTAA
>NW_007848167.1:0-675 GCF_000696425.1 Galeopterus variegatus
TGTAAGTCTGGAATTTTAGTCATTGATACCAGTATAAGATATGAGTGAATTTTGGTAGTAACGAAATTATTGCAGTGGTTCCTAGAAAAACTTTTGGAGTTCTGACTTAGAAGAGTGGCACGAATTCAGAGGAAAGAAGAGTCCCCATGATACATCGCAAATAGATTCCACATAACATGGTAATGGACGGGATAAGAATAATGAGAAAAGTGACAATTACCACTTTATCCTATAATCAGGCAGGATGAGGATGGTGGTATGCTTTGAAAAGAAGAAATTAGAGACAAATAAGATTAGAAGAAAATATAGATATATTGATTTTGATTTTGCAGATGTCGACTCTGATGGAATGCAAACATCTAAGCTGCATAGGTTAAGAAATGCTAAATGTAACACTGGACTCCATCTCACACTATTCACAAATAGAAACTTAAGATGGATCATAAACCTAAATATAATATCTCAAAATATAAATCTTTTTAGAGAAACCATGGGAGTAAATCTTCATTTAAAATTTATTTTCATGAAAGTTTAGATCTTCTCAGGTCTTTTCTGAGCATGCATTCTGCCTTGGTTATGTATGTGGCTTTTTAAATCCCTCATTACATGCGAGAATTTTGATTGCCCTGATTTCCCAGATAAACTCTCTCCCTAGCTTTTTCTCTAAGGCTGTAG